>NW_027411755.1:28212744-28451286 GCF_047663935.1 Musca autumnalis
ACGGACCGATATAGTCCATATTCCGACCTGACACATGACTGGATGAAATAATACGACGTGTAAAGTTTCGACCAATCAGAAAATCCCCTTGAGAGTTAACTTGCGGATTTGCGGCGCAAGTACAATCTGCTGAAGAAAATTCAAAACGATTCGAGAGGACTCTTAAATTTCCCTGTTCCGAATTTTGTGTGGGACCGATATAGTCTTATCCGACCTATATCTGGAAGGAATAATAATATATGGAAAGTTTGGAGCAAATCGATTACTCACTTCGCCAGTTATCGTTCACACAATTTTTCGAAAACAATTTTGAACTTATTTGAGGGAGGTGTGGACCGACATAGCCTACATTCGAACTTAAACAAAGTTTGGGCAAAATAATACGTTGTATAAAATTTGGTTCTAATCGGTAGATGTGTTCGAGTACTATCGTGCGCACCAGCCAGTTAGACATTAAGAGAGACAGATGAACGGACAGCGCTAAATAGACTCCAAATTGTCTGAAACGAATTTCGTCCAAATATACTTGGGGTCTAGAACCAATATTTCGATGAGACACATATTTAATCATATTTTGTTTCTATCTCCTTTACCCTAAATCCTGAGGTATAAAATAGGTGGCGAGGCGACCCCATGTTTCAATATTTGTATTAAAATCCAATTTGACAACTGAACTAAAAATTTCTCTGTCATGAAAGAGACAATTTGTAGCATGGGAGGAAATTGTAGCATGGGAGGAAATTGTGGTTCTCTGCACAAAACACATTATATAGCAGGCAGTAGGTGCGGTATCTAGCAGACACATTATTGCATATTGCATCAGGGAAAGGTCAGTACTTATTATTCCATATGTAGGCTACTTTGCCGGTATATGCCCTCCAGGAATGAAAATATGAACCAAAAATAAAATTTGAATATTTTTCATACAAATGTAATGGTGTATGTCAACCGCTAAATAATATCAGATCATCATCCAAAATTGTAAGCATCTTCTTCTACCTAAACTTTTTCCTCGTGCAAAATTTCTTGACTATTGAGCTATAATTGCGACCTCTAGCGGGTTTCTGATTACACTACAAACAAAAAACTGGATATATTAGGCTGTAACTCTGTTATCTGATCACGTACAACAACATAAATTGACATCAATTGAAAGGTCAAGAGATCGTCTTCCAGATATAACTCACGAGTGGGAATGTGTCTTTCAGGAACAAAGATATAAGCTGTTTATTAAAAATTTTCACAATTTTCACACAAAAGTTGTGGTCTATTTAACCCTCTAAATATTATCTGATCGCCATCTCAAATTGCAAACTTCTTCTTCGTCATACACTCTTACCTTATTTAAAATTTCGAGGCGATCGGACTATTATTGCGACCTACAGAGCAGCTACAAAAATCGGATAAAAATTATGTTTTTGGTCCATTTCACCCGCTAAATATTTCACGATCATCACCAATTAAAATAGCGATCTATTCTGATGTGAAACGACCTCCATACCAAATTTCGTGAAGATCGGTCCATAATTGCGGCCTGGAGTTTGATTACAATTTATAATGGACAGACGGACACACGGACGGACGGACGGACGGACACACATCTCAAAATCGCTTTATCTCGCCGAGATATGAAGATTGGGTATACCACATTGGGGGTCTCCGACGAATATTTCGCGGTGTTACATGAATTTCTCCCCAAAACAAACTTATAATACCCTTTCCACATTGTGGTATAGGGTATAACAAACTTATAATACCCTTTCCACATTGTGGTATAGGGTATAAAAATCTAGGAAAAAATCTTTAAAAAATCCACAATTAATTTAAAAAATAATTTTTAAAAAAATCTGTAATAATTAAAAAATATCAGAAACATTGTGGCGTTTTTTTTATTGGGATAGCGTTTGCAATTTTGTTTTTTTCAAAATAGTCTGGCTTAATCCCATTGTTGTTGTTTTAATATTTTAAAACAACTAGTTTATTAGTGTAAACTAGTTGTTTTAAAATATTAAAACAACAAGAATGGGATTAAGCCAGACTATTTTGAAAAAACAAAATTGCAAACGCTATCCCAATAAAAAAAATGCCACAATGTTTCTAATTGAAGACACTGGCACGACGTGTGTTGTTTTTGCTGTAAAGCAGACCAACCAAATTTTGATGTGTGCATTCGTTGAAATTCGACACAAACAAGAAACAAGGGAACTGATTAGATCCAGTGGCGTGGATCGAAACCAGGGCTTCGGAGTCGGAGTTGGAGTCGGAGTCTGGAGTTGGAGTCTAGCAAATTTTGCTGGAGTCGGAGTCGGAGCCGGAGTCGTGAAAAAAAAGCTCGACTCCGACTCCGGGCAACAATCTGTTCTACATTTATCAAAATTTGTCAAATCAATTTAATTTATTTAAATGATCATAGTTTAAAAAAACTCTTAATCTCTATTTTGATTACAAAATGCATATCGGAAGCATTTTTGGGTCAATTGATTGGAATAATGTTTGCATGCTCCAAATATACTTGGGTAAGATCTTTTAGAAGATTTACAGGTCAATTTAAGGAAGGCTCACTGGTCTTCTTTGTTTTTTTTTTATTAGAAGTCATTTATGTCTGCTGTAAAAGAACCTGTTGGACTTCTATTAAAGACTTACCACGGTG
Source organism: Musca autumnalis (assembly GCF_047663935.1). Taxonomy (NCBI): domain Eukaryota; kingdom Metazoa; phylum Arthropoda; class Insecta; order Diptera; family Muscidae; genus Musca; species Musca autumnalis. The sequence goes on from NW_027411755.1 coordinate 28,215,395, forward strand.
CCCCCTTAACTAAATTTAAATGGAAGGAGCTTACACCTGAGAAGTTTTCGCGGATTCTGAAACTGCAATAGCCGGAGGGCTTTTTAAATAAATCGCGGTCAAACTTCACACTTATAGGGTTTTTTTTAATGTTCACGATTTTGCTTGAAAACCGCAAGTCCTATGGAAATGATGTAAAGAAAATGTTGTAGCAGTGAACATTTTCTCTGCACTGACTATATCGCCTCTTTATAAAACTGTGTGTGTCATGACTACATTTAACCAACTTAAACTTATATATCTCAAAAATGGTAGAACCTAGGAAATTATTGTAAAAGTCGGTATTGTAGAGAATTTCCACAGCTGTATGATTTTCTCCAGTCCCATTTCGACAAGACTTGCCGTTCCCAAGCAGAATGGTGAAAAACCTAATAATAAAAACCTAAAAATGTGACCTTAACATTTATATCTCAAAAATGTTAAAACCTACGAAATTGTAAAGGTCAATCCTCTAGTGAATTTTTGCAGAAACAATATTTTCTTTAGCCCTATTTCGATAGGACTTACCGTTTTCAAGCAAAATCGTGAAAACATGAAAAACCCTAAAAATGTGAACTTCAAGTAACCTTAACCAAGAAAGTGTATGTTAAGGGGAAATAGGCTATTTTGGTCTTCTGTCACGATGCGGTGTTAAAATATCGTTAATTTTCCATAACTCAAAAAATTACAAAGAGTGTTACCGGACAGTAATTATGGTAATTTGATATTTCGAGTCTCATTGGGTACATAAGTCAAATTCGGAAAATTGTAAATATACTCGTATGTTGGTGTTTAGGTAGAGAAACATTGTAATGACACCGTCCGATTGCAGTTGCTTTGAAAGGGTTTGCTACATGTTCTGAAGTGTGAAGTATACTGTAGTGCTTGTTACTTTGTATTCTGTATTGTCAACGAAAAAAAAACGAACAACTATGTTTTGGTATCCTCCCAATGTAATGTATCTTGAAAGTTCAAACTGAAATGACTGTAATTTGTGAATTTTATTTTATCTATTTTCGGAGTCGACTCCGGAGTTGGAGTCCGAGTCGGAGTCGAGAAAAAAATTGTACTGGAGGCGGAGTCGGAGTCTGCCCAAAAATGGCTCGACTCCGAAGCCTTGATCGAAACTATAGTATTCCCTGCCTTACCCCTTGGCGAACAATGCCAAATCATTTCCACTAATAAACTAGTTGTTTTAAAATATTAAAACAACAACAATGGGATTAAGCCAGACTATTTTGAAAAAAAAAAAAATAAATTAAAAAATATCTTTAAGAAAATATTCTTTGAAAACTCGGTAATTATTAAAAAATATTGTTTAAAAAATCGACAATTCAATAGATCATAAACAAAAAAAATCCAATATTTTCAAAAAAAAAAATTGTTTAAAAATCGGCAATTAATTAGAACATAATCTCAAATAGTCCACGATTTATAAAAAATATTCTTTAAAAAATTTACCATTATTTAGAATCTTTAAATAATCCAGGATTAATTAAAAAATCTTAAAACAAATTCTTTAAAAAATCGACATATAATCTTTAAATAATCCACGGTTAATAAAAAAAATTTTTAAAAAATCAATTAATTACAATCTTTAATAAAAAAAATTTCTTTAAAAAATCAACAATTAATTAGCATTTTTAAATAATTCACGATAAATAAAAAAAATCTAATTAATTGGAATATTTACATAATCCACGATGAATTAAAAAATATTTAAAATAAATCTTGAAAAAATCAAAACAACAACAAAATAATATTATTTAAATGAATCCTCGTTTATAAACAAAACAAATCTTTAAAAAATCCACGAGTTATTGTTTAAAAATATTCTTAAAAAATTCAAGATTTATTTATTAATTAATTAACAAAAATATTTAAAATCTACAAATTATTAAAAATATTCATTAAAAATTCCACAACTATCTAAAAACTATTCTTAACAAAATTCAAAATTAATTTAAAAAATCACAATTAATTATAAACATTTTTAAAAATCCATATTTAATTAAAAACCATTCTTTAAAAAATTTGTAATTAATTACAAATATGCTTAATTCAAATAATATTTAATTAAAAACTTATACTTAAAAACATCCATCTACAAAGGATATTTAAATGGCTAATGAGCAAAGTTAAAGTATATGTTTATTTCCCCTAGAGCTAAGATGTAGTTTCTTCGATGGCCGTGAGTGAAAGAGTCTGAATTTTATTTATTTGCATTTGGCATTTACATTTAAGTGACAAAGAGAAAAAATAACAAAGAAATAAGAATACAATGAATAAAAAATATTAAAAACCCACAATTTATTAAAAAAATATTCATTAACAATTTACAATTTACTAAACAATATATATTTTTTTAATCTACGTATTCGGAAAAAAATCTTTAAAAACCCTATGAATTTCGAAAAATTTTCGTTAAAGAATCCCCTATTTATACCCTACACCACAATGTGGAAAAGGGTATTATAAATTTGTTTTGGTAAAAATTCATGTAACACCGCGAAATATTCGTCTGAGACCCCCAATGGTAACCAATCTTCATATCTCGACGAGATAAAGCGATTTTGAGAAGTGTGTCCGTCCGTCCGTCTGTCCATTATAAATTGTAATCGAACTCCAGGCCGCAATAATGGACCGATCGTCACGAAATTTTGCACGGAGGTCGGGTTCAGACCAGAATAGATCTCTATTTTTGTTGGAGATGATCATGAATATTTAGCGGGTGAAATGGACCAAAAATATAATTTTTATCGAATTTTGTAGCGGCTCTATAGGTCGCAATAATAGTCCGATCAACGCGAAATTTTAAATATGGTAAGAGTTATGACAAAGAAGTAGCTTGCAATTTGAGATGCCGATCAGATAATATTTAGAGGGTTAAATGGACCAGAACTTTTGTGTGAAAATTGTGAAAAATTTGAAAGACACATTATTCCATGAATTATATTTGGAAGACGAGCTCTTGACCTTTGCACTGATGTCGATTACGTTGATGTACGTGATCAGATAACAGAGCTACAGCCTAATATATCCAGTTTTTTGTTTGCAGTGTAGCAATTAACACTCTAGAGGTCGCCATTATAGCTCAATAGTCACGAAATTTTTCACGAGGTAAGAATTTAGGTAGAAGAAAATGCCGATAAGTTTGCATGATGATCTTATATTATTTAGCGGGGGACATAGACCATTCCTTTATTATGAAAAATATACAAATTTTATTTTTGGTCCATATTTTAATTCCTGGAGGGCATAAACCGGCAAAGTAGCCTACATATGGAATAATAACTACTGACCTTTCCCCTGATGCAAAGTGCAATAATGTGTCTGCTAGATAACGGGCCTACTGCCTAACACATAATGGGTTTTGTGTAGATAACCACAATTTCCTCCTGTGCTACAAATTGTCTCTATCATGACAGAGACATTTTCAGTTCGGTTGTCAAATTGGATTTTTTATACAAATATTGCAACATGGGGTCGCCTCGCCACCTATTTTATACCTCAGGATACAAACAAAATACGATCAAAGATGTGTCTTATCGAAATATTGGTTTTAGACCCCAAGTATGTTTGGACGAAATTCGTTTCAGACAATTTGGAGTCTATTTAATCCAGTCCGTTCTTCTGTCTCTCTTAATGTCTAGCTGGCTGGTGCGCACCATAAATCTCGAACGGATCTACCGATTAGAACCAAATTTTATATATCGTAATATTTTGCCAAATTTTGTTTAAGTTCGAATGTAGGCTATGTCGGTCCACACCTTCCCCAAAAAAGTTCAAAATTGTTTTCAAACAAGTAAAAAAAGCGTTAAGTTCGGTCGGGCCGAACTTTTTATACCCTCCACCACAAATTTCAGCCATTTCGGTGGATTAATGTGGCCACAACCTTCAAAATACCGAAATTCGGAAGGTACCGTTCTATGGGGGCTATATGATGGCGTGGACCTATACCTACAAATTTCTGGGGATAAGTTTTATACGCCTAATGAAGACTAAATACCAAATTTCAGCCCAATCAGTGTGATAATGAGGCTAAACCGTTCAAAATATCGAAAATCGGGAGATATTGTATTATGAGGGCTATATCAACACGTGGACCTATATAAACATTTTATGGTAGAAATGTTTCTTAGCCTCTGGAAACACAAAATACAAAGCTACAACCGATTCTTTGGTCAAATGGGTCTAATACATTCAAAATATATTAAAATAACGCGTACTTTATAAGGGGCCTTATGTGGGGACTATACCAAAACGTGGACCTATATAACCCGACTTTGGTAGGAATGTTTTCTGGCCTCTGAAGACACAAAATACCAAATTACAACCAATTCTGTGGTCAAATGGGTCTAATACATTCAAAATATATTAAAATGACGCGTACTTTATATGGGGCTTTATATGGGGGCTATACCAAAACGTGGACCTATATAACCCAACTTTAGTAGGAATATTTTTTGGCCTCTGGAGACACAAAGTACCAAATTACAACCAATTCGGTGGTAAAATGGGCCAAATATCTTAAAAATTCCTTAAAACGACGACGCGTCACGCGTCATTTTGTATGGGGGCTATACGAAAGCGTGGACCTACATAGCCCGCTTTCAATACCAAAAGTCCTACGTAAATATAACATATTTTCCCAAAATTTCATCAACCTACGTCAATCCGTTCGGACGCTAGAGTGATTTCCACAGACGGACAGACGGACAGACAGACAGACGGACAGACGGACGGACATGGCTATATCGATGTAGAATTGCACGCTGATCAAGAATATATATACTTTGTGGGGTCTACAATGATTATTTCGAGTAGTTACAAACGTAGTGACAAACTTAATATACCCCCATCCTATGGTGGAGGGTATAAAAATTGTATGAACAATAACTTGCGAAGTGAGCAATCGATTTGCTCCAAACTTTCCATATACTATTATTCCTTCCAGATATAGATCGGATAAGACTATATCGGTCCACACCTTAGGGTACCTCCCACACAAAATTCGGAAAAGGGAAATTTAAGAGTCCACTCGAATCGTTTTGAATTTTTTCAGAAGATTGTACTTGCGCCGCAAATCCGTAAGATAACTCTCAAGAGGATTTTCTGATTGGTCGAAACTTTACACATCGTATTATTTGATCCAGTCATGTGTCTGGTTGAAATATGGACTATATGAGGCTGTCCTTCGAATACCTCCCACACAAAATTTGGGAAAAGTGCAGTTTGAGGACCCGTATCGGATCTATTTGATTTTTTTTTTTTTTGAAGAAGGTTCTTTTCATGTTCCTATTCTGGTCCCACAAACATCCCAGTAAAGACCAGGGAGGCTTCTCTTATATCAATGGATTCATATTAAGTTATCGATATGTGGCCTAATTTTTATCGCCGAGTCTGAACGGCGTGTCCTAATTTGCCACTTGTAGAGACGTTTTTCATGGCTGAAATACTCAGGAAATATCGCCAACATTACTAAGGGGTATTTTGCCACCGTTGACAATTTGATGGGAATCGAACCCGGACATTCAGCGTGCAAAGCGGTTGCACATAGCTAATTCCTACAGGTTGTGGTGTAGGGTACCACATGGTCGGCCCCGTCCGACTATAGCCTTTGCTTACTTGTTTCGAAATAATATTCTTTAAAAAATCCACTGCTTTTGGAAGTAATATTCTTTAAGAAATCCGCGATTTAACAAAAAAATTCTTTAAAAAATCTACGAGTTTTGAAAAATATATTCCAAAAAATCTTCTATTTTGAAAAAAAAATGTTTTTGTAAAAATCCACAATTGTTTGTATTCCTTAAAAAAAACAGCGGTTTTTTGAAAAAATTGACTTGAAAAGATATTCTTTGGAAAACCGAAGATTTTATTAAAGTTATCTTTAAAAAATTCACTATTTATGAAATAATATTCTTAAAAAAGTCTGTGATTGGTGGAAGATATTCTTAAAATCTAAGTTTAAAACAAATGTTTTACAAATGCACGATTCTTTTAAATATAGATGCATTATTACCGACTCTTATTTGCTCTACATGAACCAAAGGCGTTCTCATTAATAGAATAAATCGGTGCTCTCATAAGGGGGCATAATTTATTTGTCATCAAGTTGCAGTACACAAAGAATGTTCTGAGAGAGGTGAAATACAAATTGTATGAATTCTAAGATAATACACCGACTTACTGGGAAATCAAGTGCAAATGTTATTTTGTAATTTTGGGAATTAAGATGCAATCATTAAGGGAAAGTACATAGCTATGCATGTGCAATGTACATTAGGGCTAGAACCAAAAAATTATCACGCCAGTACCATATGAGGAATATTGTCCTGATAGCGAAAGCGCATTTTTAGTTCGTTTCGGTGAAAAAATTTAAGATTTTCTAGAGGCCTTGGGTTAATTTTTTCTTTGTAAAAATATTTGAATCGAGAGCTTCTTTTTATATAAATTAAGAATTTGTGTCATTTGTTTTGTTTTTATATTTTTTTAGAATGATAATAGTAATTAGTTTACTTTCTCATCTTAGATTTTTAGTGATAGTAGAGAGCTTTCGTCTTGTCCATCTGGACGTTTTTAATTGTTTGCTTTCATCAGATGATAAGACGGTAGTTGTTGATTACTGGGAAATCAAGTGCAAATGCTATTTTGTAATTTTGGGAATTAAGTTGCAATTATTAAGGGAAAGTACATAGCTATGCATGTGCAATGTACATTAGGGCTATAACCAACAAATTATCACGCCAGTACCATATGCGAAATATTGTCCTGATAGCGAAAGCGCATTTTTAGTTCGATTCGGTGAAAAAATTTAAGATTTTCTAAAGGCCTTGGGTGAATTTTTTTTTTTGTAAAAAAATATTTAAATCGCGATCTTGTTTTTATATAAATTTTGAATTTGTGTAATTTGTTTTGTTTTTATATATTTTTAGAATGATAAGCGTAATTAGTTTACTTTCCCATCTTTGATTTTTGGTGATAGTAGATAGGGCAATTTTGAGCTTTCGTCTTGTCCATCTGGACGTTTTTAATTTTTTGCTTTCATCAGATGATAAGACGGTAGTTGTTCGTATTTTTCTTGGTAAAATTCAATTATCACATCTCGAATTTTATGTGGGTTTTCACTTAAAAACTAATGCGATTGTACATATAATTACATACATATAATAAAAAAATATTCTTAGAAACATCCACGTTTATTAATTAGCCTGAAAAAATATTCTTAGAAACATCCACGTTTATTAGTTAGTCTGAAAAAATTTTCTTTGCAAAATCCACGTTTATTATTAGCCTGAAAAAAATATTCTTTTAAAAATCCGCGTCTTTTAATTAATCTGAAAAATATTCTTTTAAAAATCCGCGTTTTTTAATTAATCTGAAAAATATTCTTTTAAAAATCCACGTTTATTAATTAGTCTTAATAAATATTCTATGAAAAATCCACGTTTATTAATTAGTCTGAAAAAATATTCTTTGAAAAATCCACATGGTCTCTTGGTCCATGAAAAAATATTCTTTAGTAAAATCATGTGGTCTCTTGGTCCATGAAAAAATATTCTTTAATAAATCCACGTGGTCTCTTGGTCCATGAAAAAATATTCTTTAATAAATCCACGTGGTCTCTTGGTCTATGAAAAAATATTCTTTAATAAATCCACGTGGTCTCTTGGTCCATGAAAAAATATTCTTTAATAAATCCACGTGGTCTCTTGGTCCATGAAAAAATATTCTTTAATAAATCCACGTGGTCTCTTGGTCCATGAAAAAATATTCTTTAATAAATCCACGTGGTCTCTGGGTCCATGAAAAAATATTCTTTAATAAATCCACGTGGTCTCTTGGTCCATGAAAAAATATTCTTTAATAAATCCACGTGGTATTATGCTCCATTAAAAAATATTCTTTGAAAAAATCACCTTTATTGGTCTGAAAAAATATTCTTTGAAGAATATATAATTTATAATATAGTTTATATAATATAATTATATGATATATATAATTTATAATTTATTTGATGCCAGTTTCAAATAATGATCTTATTTTTCTTTCCTTCCAGGTATGTTGTAGAAAATAGTTGAAGGGAACAATTTATTAAGGAAAGGTCTGCCCATAAAATGCTCAAAGTATGTATATAAATAAAACTATATATTTATAATTTCTGATATTTTTGCGGAAAATAATTCAAATACACAAAAATATATATTTAATTTAAATTATTTTTTATCAAAAATTAAACAACTAAGTTTCCATCGAAATTGATGACAAGTCGGGCAAAATGCTTTTCTTACTTGCATTTAGCACACTCCTCTTCTTCTTCGCAGATATCACAGATTTTTGTTTCGATTTCATAGAAATCAGTGGCCTTCTTATTCGAATCGTAGTAGTCGTAGACCATAATTACAGATGGCTTTTGCATGGCAACAGCATGAGCTCGAATGGCTGCGAAAAGAATGCAGGTCTTCTCGCCCTTGTACAAATGATCGAAATAGATAACGAGTAGGGAGTTGTCATTCTTCAGTTCAACGTTCTGAAAATATAACAACGAGTTGATAATTAATTGTAGAATTTAGTGTTATATCAAACATCAAAAAGTAGCTTTCGAAAAATCATAATTAAGGTTCAGCTTTATATATCAAATATTTTAGTGATATCTCAACACTTACACTAACTCTCTTCACTTCCTTGATGGCATCCAAGCTTTCGTCTTCCACCACATAACCTGAGGGTGTGTTTATTTCCAAAACAGCCATGTTAGAGGCTTCACCCTCACCGGTGTATTCAACACAGACGTCCATAATCAAAGCTGCTCTTTGGGCAGTCTTGTGTTTTTCGATGGTTATGGTAAAACTGGGTTGTTCCTTTTCGAGAATGTTGTATTGATAGGCCACTTGGATCATGGCAGTACCGGTACCCTTGGCAGTAAAATCAATGGATTTAATTTTATCGGGCATCTATAAAGTCAGAGTAAAATAAAAAAAATATTTAAATAAGAGAAATTGTAGAATATTTTACCAAGAAGCCAATTCTGCAGACTTTTTCGTCTGTCAAAATTTTTTAAAATTAATATCCGGGAGTATCCGGGAATAGAACAAAGAAATAAGAAGAACATGCTCAGATTAGTAAATTGTTTTCCCAAGGTAGCGTATAAGTGTTGTCAACACTTATACGCTCCAATACTACCCTGTGAAATTTTATCAGCCGCCAAAAATTGTTTAAACGCATCGTTTGTCAATAATTTTGATATTTGCCATATAGACTTGGTTTGGAATTGCATACGCATCTTAGCTATGGAAAAGTTCCAATGTGTCAGCGATTTAGTAAATTTTAATATCTGTCAATATAGATAATTTTTTATCCACAGTCATTCAAAACTGTTTCCAGTATATTTAAATATCCGAGAGACCCCGCCATTTGAATGAAATATAAGAAGAGCAACCTCAGATTTATTCAATTATTTTTACGCGTAGCGAGTCAGAGTTTTTGAAACTTTAACGTTTTAATACTATACCCAAAAATTCTTATGAAACTACGGGAGTGTATAAGTATTGTCAAAACTTATAGGCTCCAATATATCTCAATAGAATTTTATTAACCGCAAGAGCTTGCTGAACGAAAATATATTTATAAGTATATATAGCCATAGACATCAAAAATAAGAAGAGCATAGTGCATAAATGTTTTCAACACTTTAACCCTTCAACACTACTACTCACTAATTGCTTCGTCTTCAATCCACGGGAACGTATAATTATTGTCAACACTTATACGCTCCAATACTACCCAAATAAATAATTTATTCGCCTTAAAACCTGCAACTCACCTCAACACTTTGATATAGAATATCATTTTCTTCGTTCAAATGTAGGGTTTCCAGTTTCTCCTTGGCACCACCCTTCGCAACAATATCCACAACCATTTTGGCCGGTTCATACTCGGCCAATTTTGCAAATTGTATCAAGGCCTGTAGACCAACAACGGTGTCTTGGGTAGAAGAGAAACCACCATAACTATTACGTTGAGCAATAAGCCATCTAATAATGGGCAAAATTTCATCCATATTGGGAGAGGGTTGATTCAATAGAGTCAGCAGGGCATACGAACTAATTTCCACATCACTGCTGCGGATATGTGACCACCATCTATGTGTCAAAGGCCTATCCGTAGAAGACCACCATTTACGATCACCATCGGTTTTCACCAAAGCATTTAATTTTTCCAATTTCTCTGAGGCCTTGGCATGTTCGGCGCCAATGGCTTGGGCATGCAGATACTCAGATTTATCGGAATTTTCACTAATAAAGTCCAAGGCCTTTTGTATTTCTCCGGAATATTTCTCTGCATACGATTTATTTTCCAAGAGGGCCAACAGAACACTGCTGGTCAAGGAAACATGATTGGCTTGGGACCTGTAAAAGAATCCCTGAGATTTTTCGGTAAAGGAACCATTGGTGGCTTGTTGTTTGATCAAATATTCAAATGAGTTTTCAATTATTTTGGGATCGATTTGAATGTATTCCTCCATCTGTAGCAGGGAGCGCGTAACATAGGCAGTTAACCAGGTGGAGCCATTGTTTGGTTGGCCAGAAACTTGACGCGGTCCAAAGGAGCTAAAGGAACCATCAGGGTGGCGATAGTTCAACATGTGTTGATAACCATTTTCCATGTTGTAACGCAATTTGGTTTCCATAGTGGGTGTCAAACGTTTGTTGATCTGAAATAGCCAAAACAGATTAACTTTCAATTCAATAAATTAAATTTCCGCCAAGGACTTACATCCAAATATTTCATGACCAAATAATTTGGTAACACGGTAGACATGGTCTGTTCTCCACATGCGGTGGGCAGACGCACCAAATTATTCAAATTATTGACCACAGGTCCCAATATATCACCCACCACACCCACTTCAATATGTTTAGAATCGTGAATAATCTCAGCTGGCAGTTCGAATTCAAAGGAGGATTTCATTTCCGTTTCTTCGTTCAGATTGACAAAATAGGCACGATTGCCATACTTGGTAACACCTTCGGGCACAACCTTCATGGACTTGTGGACAGCATCGCCGGCCATCGCAGAAACAGCGGTATATTTCAACATGACATTACCCAAAATCTTAGGACGTATCATAAAGGACACACCAACAGCACCCATGGCCGGTACTCTCACCATTTTGCTACGTTTTTGATCACCAATTACCTCGTTATTGAATTCGGTAAACTCAAACTCATCATCCATATTGTCCAGCGTGACCTCAACATCCAAGGTCTTGTCGAGATAATTGAATACCAAGGCGGGGATGTTGATAACCTCACCTGTAAAAAAAAAACAAAAAATTATATTCCATATAATCCACTTCTACTTCTCTCCTCAAAACTCCTACCTCTCTTAACGGAATAAGGCAGGCGTATGGAAATAAAGAATGGCTGGAAGGTGGTAACTTTGGTTTTATCCGTTGTGACAGCCAAACCATTTTCACTGTTTATGGCAAAACCAGTCAACATCCAAGAGGTAATGGTATCGGGTATCTTCTTGGACCAGGTAAATTCTTCCTTATCTCCGGTGCTGCAAACAAAGCAAAGAAATATTTGTCATTATCTCTCTTCTAAGAACTAAAGCCCACCACCTACTTTTCAATATTATCAAATATCCAAGTTTCAGCAAAATCTTTGCGAACCTGTATTGGCTCACCACCACCAACACCTGCAACATGTCCACCACGATATACCGCACTCATCTGTCTTGTATTTTCATATTCAATGCTTGTTAGATGCAATCCAGAATGTGGCATTACTAAAGTAAGAAAAAAACATTCCTTATCTGCTGTAGACGATATGGATTTATTTGACCATTCATGAACTCACTTCCAATATATTCCGGTTTAGTCCAATTGCAAAAGTAATCAGCATTGGTTAAGGTAACACAACCGGCAATGGTACCAGGATAATATGAATATCCTCCCTGGCCGGGTGTTCGTGTAGTATAAGATCCAATGGCCCAACCGAATTCGTGGGCACGAAGATCATTGTTTGATCTCAGGAGTAATACACTCTGATCCACAGCCATAAGACCAACAAAGGAATTGGGGGCGGTTTTGATTTTCAAGGCAACTTCCTGACCAGGCTTAACTTGTTCAGCGACTGTTATGTTGATCTGAAAAAAAGGGGACAAATGCAATGGCAAAATAAGATTGAGGTCATAGTATCCTAAATTAACCGTTGGCCCCTTGTGGGCTTTGAGAAAATCAGACCAAAAAATGCGGATTTTCTAAACACGAGTTTTAAGAGGATTTCTATAGACAGAAGATTTTAATATAGAACTCCGTTCTACTGCTAGAAGACCCCTTTAAGGGGTCTTCTACTGATAGAAGGCCCCTTTAAGGGGACTTCTACTGATAGAAGGCCCCTTTAAGGGGACTTCTACTGATAGAAGGCCCCTTTAAGGGGACTTCTACTGATAGAAGACCCCTATAAGGGGACTTCTACTGATAGAAGACCCCTTTAAGGGGACTTCTACTGAGAGAAGACCCATTTAAGGGGACTTCTACTGATAGAAGACCCCTTTAAGGGGACTTCTACTGAGAGAAGACCCCTTTAAGGGGTCTTCTACTGATAGAAGGCCCCTTTAAGGGGACTTCTACTGATAGAAGACCCCTTTAAGGGGACTTCTACTGATAGTAGACCCCTATAAGGGGACTTCTACTGATAGAAGACCCCTTTAAGGGGACTTCTACTAATAGAAGACTTCTTTAAGATAACTTCTACTTATAGAAGACCCCTTTAAGGCCCCTTGAGGGCTTTCAGAAAATCAGACCAAAAAATGCGGATTTTCTAAACACGAGTTTTAAGAGGATTTCTATAGACAGAAGATTTTAATATAGAACTCTGTTCTACTAATAGAAGACCCCTTTAAGGGGACTTCTACTGCTAGAAGATCCCTTTAGGGGGACTTATACTGATAGAAGAACCCTTTAATGGGACTTCTACTGATAGATGACCTCTTTAAGGGGACTTCTACTGATAGAAGACCCCTTTAAGTGGACTCCTACTGATAGAAGAAAGCTTTAAGGGGACTTCTACTGATAGAAGTCTTCTTTAAGAGAACTTCTACTGATAGAAGACCCCTTTAAGGGGACTTTTACTGATAGAAGACCCCTTAAAGGGGACTTCTACTGATAGAAGAACCCTTTAACCCTTCTACTGATAGAAGTCCCCTTTAAGGTAACTTCTACTGATAGAAGAACCCTTTAACCCTTCTACTGATAGAAATCCCCTTTAAGGTGACTTCTACTGATAGAAGACCCCTTTAAGGGGACTTCTATTGATAGAAGAAACCTTTAAGGGGACTTCTACTGATAGAAGACCCCTTTAAGGGGACTTCTACTGATAGAAGGCCCGTTTAGGGGGACTTCTAATGATAGAAGAACCCTTTAAGGGGACTTCTACTGATAGATGACCTCTTTAAGGGGACTTCTACTGATAGAAGACCCCTTTAAGTGGACTCCTACTGATAGAAGAAACCTTTAAGGGGACTTCCACTGATAGAATACCCCTTTAAGGGGACTTCTACTGATAGAAGGCCCTTTTAAGAGGAGTTATACTGATAGAAGACCCCTTTAAGGGGACTTTTACTGATAGAAGACCCCTTAAAGGGGACTTCTACTGATAGAAGAACCCTTTAACCCTTCTACTGATAGAAATCCCCTTTAAGGTGACTTCTACTGATAGAAGACCCCTTTAAGGGGACTTCTATTGATAGAAGGCCCCTTTAAGGGGACTTCTACTGATAGAAGACCCCTTTAAGGGGACTTCTACTGATAGAAGACCCCTTTAAGGGGACTTCTACTGATAGAAGACCCCTTTAAGGGGACTTCTACTGATAGAAGTCCCCTTTAAGGTGACTTCTACTGATAGAAGACCCCTTTAAGGGGACTACTACTGATAGAAGACCCCTTTAAGGGGACTACTACTGATAGAAGACCCCTATAAGGGGACTCCTACTGATAGAAGACTTCTTTAAGATAACTTCTACTTATAGAAGACCCCTTTAAGGCCCCTTGAGGGCTTTGAGAAAATCAGACCAAAAAATGCGGATTTTCTAAACACGAGTTTTAAGAGGATTTCTATAGACAGAAGATTTTAATATAGAACTCTGTTCTACTAATAGAAGACCCCTTTAAGGGGACTTTTACTGATAGAAGACCCCTTTAAGGGGACTTCTACTGATAGAAGAACCCTTTAACCCTTCTACTGATAAAAGTCCCCTTTAAGGTGACTTCTACTGATAGAAGAACCCTTTAACCCTTCTACTGATAGAAGTCTCCTTTAAGGTGTCTTCTACTGATAGAAGACCCCTTTAAGGGGACTTCTATTGATAGAAGAAACCTTTAAGGGGACTTCTACTGATAGAAGACCCCTTTAAGGGGACTTCTACTGATAGAAGAACCCTTTAAGGGGACTTCTACTGATAGATGACCTCTTTAAGGGGACTTCTACTGATTGAAGACAACTTTAAGATGATTTCTACTTATAAAAGAACCTTTAAAGGGAACTTTTCGTGACAACAGGCCTTTTTAAGGGGTCTTCTACTGATAGAAGGCCCCTTTAAGGGGACTTCTACTGATAGAAGACCCCTTTAAGGGGACTTCTACTGATAGAAGACCCCTTTAAGGGGACTTCTACTGATAGAAGACCCCTTTAAGGGGACTTCTACTGATAGAAGACCCCTTTAAGGGGACTTCTACTGAGAGAAGACCCCTTTAAGGGGCCTTCTACTGATAGAAGACCCCTTTAGGGGGACTTATACTGATAGAAAAACCCTTGAAGGGGACTTCTACTGATAGAAGTCCCCTTTAAGGTGACTTCTACTGATAGAAGACCCCTATAAGGGGACTCCTACTGATAGAAGACTTCTTTAAGATAACTTCTACTTATAGAAGACCCCTTTAAGGCCCCTTGAGGGCTTTGAGAAAATCAGACCAAAAAATGCGGATTTTCTAAACACGAGTTTTATGAGGATTTCTATAGACAGAAGATTTTAATATAGAACTCTGTTCTAATAATAGAAGACCCCTTTAAGGGGACTTCTACTGATAGAAGAACCCTTTAAGGGGACTTCTACTGATAGAAGACCCCTTTAAATAGACTTCTACTGATTGAAGACAACTTTAAGATGATTTCTACTTATAAAAGAACCTTTAAAGGGAACTTTTCGTGACAACAGGCCTTTTTAAGGGGTCTTCTACTGATAGAAGGCCCCTTTAAGGGGACTTCTACTGATAGAAGTCCCCTTTAAGGTGACTTCTACTGATAGAAGACCCCTTTAAGGGGACTACTACTGATAGAAGACCCCTATAAGGGGACTCCTACTGATAGAAGACTTCTTTAAGATAACTTCTACTTATAGAAGACCCCTTTAAGGCCCCTTGAGGGCTTTGAGAAAATCAGACCAAAAAATGCGGATTTTCTAAACACGAGTTTTATGAGGATTTCTATAGACAGAAGATTTTAATATAGAACTCTGTTCTAATAATAGAAGACCCCTTTAAGGGGACTTTTACTGATAGAAGACCCCTTTAAGGGGACTTCTACTGATAGAAGAACACTTTAAGGGACTTCTACTGATAGATGACCTCTTTAAGGGGACTTCTACTGATAGAAGACCCCTTTAAGTGGACTCCTACTGATAGAAGAAACCTTTAAGGGGACTTCTACTGATAGAAGACTTCTTTAAGAGAACTTCTACTTATAGAAGACCCCTTTAAGGGGACTTTTACTGATAGAAGACCCCTTTAAGGGGACTTCTACTGATAGAAGAACCCTTTAACCCTTCTACTGATAGAAGTCCCCTTTAAGGTGACTTCTACTGATAGAAGAACTCTTTAACCCTTCTACTGATAGAAGTCCCCTTTTAGGTGACTTCTACTGATAGGAGACCCCGTTAAGGGGACTTCTATTGATAGAAGAAACCTTTAAGGGGACTTCTACTGATAGAAGACCCCTTTAAGGGGACTTCTACTGATAGAAGAACCCTTTAAGGGGACTTCTACTGATAGATGACCTCTTTAAGGGGACTTCTACTGATAGAAGACCCCTTTAAGTGGACTCCTACTGATAGAAGAAACCGTTAAGGGGACTTCCACTGATAGAATACCCCTTTAAGGGGACTTCTACTGATAGAAGGCCCTTTTAAGAGGAGTTATACTGATGGAAGACCCATTAAGGGAACTTCTACTGATAGCATACGCCTTTTACAAATAGAAGACCCATTTCAGGGGACTTCTACTGATAGCAGACAACTTTAAGGGGACTTCTACTGATAGAAGACCCCTTTAAGGGGACTTCTACTGATAGAAGACCCCTTTCAGGGGACTTCTACTGATAGACGACAACTTTAAGATGATTTCTACTTATAAAAGAACCTTTAAAGGGAACTTTTCGTGACAACAGGCCTTTTTAATGGTTCTTCTACTGATAGAAGACGCCTTTAAATGGACTTCTACTGATAGAAGACAACTTTAAGATGATTTCTACTTATAAAAGAACCTTTAAAGGGAACTTTTCGTAACAACAGGCCCCTTTAAGGGGACTTCTACTGATAGAACCCACCTTTTGAACCCACCTTATTTTGCAATTCATAATCGATGTAATAGGTATCCTCCGTGTAATGATATTCACCATGCTCATCAACATAGTAGACATAAATGGAGAAGCGTGGAGAGTAAACCAATTCAGAAGTCAAGGTTATGTTATAGACCTTGGGCTTATCAGGTAGATTAATGTGGACCGACTTGACAATATTGCCACGGGCAACAACATTGTAATCCAAATAAGGCATGGGCTTGCTGGAGTTAACGGTGAAATGTTCTTCCCTGAACAGCTTGGGACTGAAAAGGGAGGGAAATCCATATTAAATTTATGTGTAAATTGTAGGAATTTCGAAACTTACCGATCATCGTAATATCTATTCACAAGTTTAAACCACTCCTTGGGCTTATCATCAGCGGAGGTTTCAACCTTTTCCGACTCGCGATGTTGATAGGCACTGGTGAGAACACGTTTTTCATCACGATAAAATGCTTCAATGGTATAATAATGGCTATAGCCCCTATATTCTTCCAATTCAGCCAACTTAACATTGAAGGTAACAAAACCGGTTTCATTCATGAAACCCGTGAAGGAGTAGGTGCGATTTTCAGCAATTGGTGGTGTCATTGTGGTGGTCACCTCCTCAACTTTCCCGCGAAGTGGTAGAGGCATAGAATACTTTTCCAATACCGCGGTGTATAGCAATTCCACTGGGGTCTTGGTATCCTTCAAGTGGGAACCATCAACGTGGGTTAATTGGATGATCACCTCCTTTTCCTCATCTGCCTTAAAATAATTGCATTCATAGTAGTTTACACAATATATGGCATAACAGTAGGGATAAATTTGAGTACTGGTGGTGGTGTTGATTTTCACTCCAGTAAATTGCTCTTCCACTGTGGCCACAATACTTGCAGAGGTGAAATATTTTTTGCCCTGCATATATTCTTCCAGCTCCTTGACATTCAAATTAATTTTGGCCTTGCCTTGGAGCATGTCTGCGGTGCGTATAATGTTAGGTGGTTGTATTTTTTTGCCATCGGCAGTGCGTCCAAAATCATAGTAGGGGTCCAATTTAAGGATAATGGTGGCCTTGCCATTCAATGGTTTGCCGTAGGTGTAGCTAGAAAAGAAGACAATTGTTAAAATGTTTTCAACTTTTCCAGAGACCACTCTACTTACTTGGCCCTTACAAAAACCTGCATATCGCCATCCCTAACCGATACGAATTTGGTCGCCTCAACCTTGGCCACAAATTTGGGCGGCACATATTTCTTGACATCAAAGTACACAGACCGTACATGGTGACCCTTGCTCGTAACACCCAAATGCCAATGGCCCATAACCGGGAATTGAGAAATCTTAAAGTGTCCCGTATGGACACCACTCACCACTTCGAAATTTTTAATTTCTTTTATGCGATTCCGTTTGCCATCTTCAAGGTAAATCACAGTATCCCTTTCGGCCACAGTGGGTTTCAAATCTTTGTCCAGGAACAGAACACGATAATTGATAATATCGCCGGGTTTATATAAACCCTTATCGGTTTGTAGGCGAACGTGAGTTTCGATTTTGGCATATTGCAATTTTGTGGAATTTTTGAAATTCTCCAAACAGTTGATACCCTCAGCCGTGAGATTATAGTTGCCCTCAGCTAAAGTGGGAACCATAAAATCAACTTCTTTTATTTCGGCATTTTTAAGCTCCACAGTTTTGGATTCATTGAATGAGGGTCCGGTAATACCAACTTTGATTTGGCATGGCTTGTCAATTTTGTGGACGGCCACTGCGGCAGTATATTTGTCATTGGAGTGAATGGTGCCGGGAGCGATAACGGTGTATTTGCTGGTTAAAAAAATAACACAAACGAGAAAAACAAATATTAGTCCAGCATTCCGTTGGCAATTTGAGGTCAAGGTTATCGTTATGCAAAGCTTATTTCTGGGCTTATTATCTAGACTAGTGGCAATTTTGACATGGATGGGCTTGTGTTGAGCTTGAAATATTCTGATTTGTGTTGAAATCCTAGATTTAGCTTTTCTAAATAAATGTTGAGTATTGACTTTGGATTATTTATTTTTCTGATTTTTTTAGCCTTCATTAACTTCACTCGGTTTAAAGCTTTAGATCTAAGTTGATCTTAGGTTAATCTGAAAGCTCCCATATCGGTTTGGTAAAAGTAATATCAACAACTTACCCTTCTGCCCGGCAATATGCAAATATTAGCATTAGAACCAACAACAGCAGGCATAACGTAGTAGAGTGTTGACGCTTCATGTCCTTGTCGAATTTTCCTTCGTTTTCTTCTTCTTAAGTTGAGTTTATAGATCGCACTTTAAGATTCGCAAAACCCGGAAAAGATAAATTTAAATAAGTCTCCCTTGGGGATAACTAGATCTAGATTTTGTCGCTTTAACAGCCACACTTGGAGTGACTCGAGTTATTGTGTGCTTTACTTTTATGCATGTCGTCATTTCCTTATCAGTTTGGCTATTGCGTTCAGAGAGGTTAATTTAGACAACTTGTCTTGTGAGAGCGGCATTAAGTGTCGCGCTATATCATTTAAGTTTTCTGCACAGATTAAATTGTGTGTAGCTGATTAAACCTATTTTTGCAGAGGACAGGTACGAAGTTTCAGAAATATTCTGAAAACATATTCCTAAACGGCTTTTGAAAAAAAAATCCTTTAAAAAAATCTTCGATTCTTAAACGATTAAAAAAGTTCTTTAAAAATCCACGATTTCTAAAAAAATATTCTTTAAAAAATCGATGATCTTTGAAACAATATTCTGTAAAAAATTCACGATCTTTGAAAAAATATTCTTTAAAAAATCCACGATCTCTAAAAAATGTTCTTTAAAAAATTCACGTTTTCTAAGAAAATATTCTTTAAAAAATTCACGATCTTTGAGAAAATATTCCTTAA
Source organism: Musca autumnalis (assembly GCF_047663935.1). NCBI lineage: Eukaryota > Metazoa > Arthropoda > Insecta > Diptera > Muscidae > Musca > Musca autumnalis. Next base: position 28,234,925 of record NW_027411755.1, read on the forward strand.
GAAATTCACGATTTTTGAAAAAAAGTTCTTTAAAAAATCCACGATTTCTAAGAAAATATTCTTTAAAAAATTCACGATCTTTGAGAAAATATTCCTTAAGAAATTCACGATTTTTGAAAAAACATTCTTTAAAAAATCCACGATTTCTAAAAAAATTCTTTAAAAAATCCACGATTTCTAAAAAAAATATTCAGTAAAAAATCCACGATTTCTAAAAAAAATATTCCTTAAAAAATCCACGTTTTCTAAGAAATATTCTTTAAAAAATTCACGATTTCTAAAAAATAATCTTTAAAAAATCCACGATCTGTGAAAAAATATACTTTAAAAAAATCTTTTAAAAATTCACGATTTTTGAAACTAAAATTCTTTAAAAAAATCCAGGATTTGTGAAAAAATGTTTTTCAAAGAACGATTTTATTAAAAACTTCTTTAAAAAAATCCACGAATTTAAAAAAAAAATCTTTAAAAATTGCACGATTTTAAAAAAAAATATGTTCAAAAAATCCAAAATTTTTAAAAAAAAATCTTTAAAAAAATCAACTATTTTAGAAAAAAATTCTTTAATTCGGTGGCCGGTATTGCCCATCTTCGAACGGAAACTAAGTTTGGAAAAAATATGACCACCTTTCGGGTTGTTTTCTCAAGAAGTATGGACTTGCCCCTGAATAAACTTTTACCGTTGTAATTGAAGTAGCGAATGCAAGTTGCTTCGACAACAATCAAAGTGATTCGAGAGCAGTTCTTAAAGTGAACTTATCAGAAATTTTGTGTGATAGGTACCCGAAGCAGTGGGCAAATATAGTCCATATTCATAGTCCATAACCTGATCTATATCTGGTAGATATATTAGGATGTGTCAAGTATGAACGAAATCGGTCACTCCCTTCAAGAGTGCGAACAATTTTCCCAAAATTTTTGAACTTTGGAGGTACCTGAAAGAGTGGACCGATGTCGCTTATCTTCGAACTTAAACTATGGTTTTACAAACTATTACGAAAGCCAAGTTTGGACCAAATCGGCTGATCCGTTCGAGAGTTATCATCCTCTACACACCGTGTCATAGGGGTTTTTTTGGCAACTTTCAGGATATTTTCTCAGGAAGTATGGCCTTACCCCTAATGAAACTTGAACCGTCGTATGGTGGGCAGTGAATACCAGTTGTTACAACAAAAATCAAAGCGATTCGAGGGCATGTCCTAAACTGAACTTTCCCGAAACCTTTTGTGGGAGGTACCCGAAAGAGTGGACCGATTGGGTCCATACTAGAACCTCATCTAAGTCTGGTAGAAATTTCACGATGTGCAAAGTATGGACCAAAAGTACGGAATTATCGTGCACTCAAACTTTTCGAGCCTTTTCGAACTTTTGTGGCGGAGGTACTAGAAGGAGTGGACCGATATAACCCATTTTCGAACTTAAACTAGGTTAGGACAGAATATTACCACGCCAAAATTTTCACAAAATCGGTTCATCCGTTCGAGAGTTATCGTGCGCACCAGCTAGCCAGACAGACAGACGGACGGACAGTACAAAATCTGTAGGCTTTGCCGACAGAGGTGGTATGTGTCGATCTGCATCTCTTGGGTCTTCTCTAGGATTTGCCGCAGGGTAAATATCTGGTCAATGGTGGACTTGCTAGGTCGAAAGGCGCATTGGTATGGTCCAATTATTTCATTGACCATGGGCTTTAGTCGTTCGCACAATATCCCTGACACTATTTTGTAGGCGATAGGGAGAAGACTTATGCCCCTATAGTTGGAGCATAAAGTCTTATCTCCTTTCTTATGGACGGGACACAGGATGCTCAGGTTCCAATCGTCGGGTACGCGTTCTTTCTGCCAGATGGAGCTCACTAGCTGATGCATACACCTTATCAACGTGTCGCCTCCGGTTTTAAACAGCTCGGCTGGTAGGCCATTGGCTCCTGCTGCCTTATTATTCTCCAGGCGGTTTATTGCTGTCTTTACCTCATCTTGGCCGGGTGGTATACATTCAATACCATCTTCTGGGATTGGATCTGCTCTTTCCATATCCTTAGCACCCTACCTGCATCAGTTACCAGATTACCTTGCTGGTCTTTACAGGAGGATGTGCCAGTTCCAAAGCCATCAGTTTGATGTTTCACACTTTGGTAGAATTTTCGGACTTCATTCTGTCTCCTGTACATCTCGATTTGTTCACACTCCCGCTTTTCCATCTCTCTCTCTTTTTCCTGCAGAAAAGACGTTTCTTCTCTCTCCTTTTCTCCCGATACCTCTCTCGTGCGCTACGCGTTGCTACCGATTGTAGAGTAGCCCTATATGCCGCATTTTTCTCTTCGCTAGCAGCACGACACTCCTGGTCATACCATGGATTCCTTGGTGGAGGTCTCTGGTATCCAAGTACTGATTTTGCGACTGTTTGCATGAAGTGGGCAATGTTTTGCCTTTGTCTTGATATGTTATCTGGACGAGGAGTGCTTTGATTAAGCAGTTGGGCCAGTTGAGTGGAATATGCTGTGGCTATCTATTGTGATTGCATCTTACCGATGTCCAACTTTCGTGTTGTTTCGGTTCGCACTTTGTTTGCTACGTTTAATCTGGTACGTACCTTTGCTGCAACAAGGTGGTAGTCCGAGACTATGTTTGCACCTCGGAACGATCGTACATCCAACACGCTTGATGCACGTCTTCCATCTTATCACAACGTGATCAATTTGATTTCTTGTTCTTTGATTTGCCAATGCGTAAACTGCACCTTCTCTATAAAGAGTGCGAACAGATTCGCAGATCATGGTCCTTAAAACGTTTGCGGGGTTCGTCAACTTTAGAGCGGTTTGTTATTCTTTTCTTTCGTTTTTTCATTGTAGGCTATTTTTTCTAGGGAAGGGTTACTAACCCGACACCCAAACCCAAGTGTTTAACGTTCTTATGAGTGAACGCGCGGCACATGTTAGCTCACTACCTTTAACGGGTGTTAAAGGCAGTTCCCCAGGTGACACCATGGGGAGGTCAGTGTCGACTTGAGATGAAAGATGGACCAAGATAAATCCTGGGCTTTGCCATGTTAAAGCCGGTCAGGACCGTTCCTTGGTATCTTCCATCACCTACGTTACCCCGATATTTAAGAAAATATTTTTATACCCTCCACCATAGTATGGAGGGTATATTAAGTTTGTCATTCCGTTTGTAACACATCGAACTAATCATTTGCGACCCTATAAAGTATATATATTCTTGATCAGGATAAAATTCTAAGACGATCTAGCCATGTCCATCTGTCCGTCCGTCTGTCCGTCTGTCTGTCTGTTGTAATCACTCTAGCGTCCGCAATAATTGAGATAGAGTGCTGAAATTTTGCACCCGAGGGTCTTTTTCCATAGGCTGGTCAAGTTCGAAGATGGGCTATATCGGTCCACTCTTTGGTATAGCCCCCATATAACGGTACCTCCGGATTTGAGGTATTTTGACGTTCTTCGCCACATTTGCAGACCGAATTAGCTATAATTTGGCTCTTAGGGTTCCTAGTGATCAACAAACTTATATCCCAAAGAATATGGGCATAGGTCCATGTTTTGGTATAGTCCCCATATAACGGCACCTCCCGATTTTCGGTATTTTGAGAATTTTAGCCACAATTTTTAACCGAACTATCTGCAATTTGACATTTGAGGTTCTCAGTGGTCATGAAATATCTCCACGAAACATCGTCAACATAGGTCCATGTTTTGGTATGGCCCCCTTATAACCGTACCTCCCGATTTTCGGTATTTTGAGAATTTTAGCTACAATTTTTAACCGAACTAGCTGTAATTTGCCATTTGAGGTTCTCAGTGGTCATGAAATATCTCCACTAAGCATCGTCAACATAGGTCCATGTTTTAGTATAGTCCCCATATAACGGCACCTCCCGATTTTCGGTATTTTGAGAATTTTAGCTACAATTTTTAACCGAACTATCTGCAATTTGACATTTGAGGTTCTCAGTGGTCATGAAACATCTCCACCAAACATCGTCAACATAGGTCCCATGTTTTGGTATGGCCCCCTTATAACCGTACCTCCCGATTTTCGGTATTTTGAGCATTTTAGTTACAATATTTAACCGAACTAGCTGTAATTTGCCATTTGAGGTTCTCAGTGGTCATGAAACATCTTCACCAAACATCGTCAACATAGGTCCATGTTTTGGTATGGCCCCCTTATAACAGTACCTCCCGATTTTCGGTATTTTGAGAATTTAAGCTACAGTTTTTAACCGAAATAGCTGTAATTTGACATTTGAAGTTCTCAGTGGTCATAAAACATCTCCAACGAAACATCGTCAACATAGGTCCATGTTTTGGTATAGCCCTCATATAACAGTATCTATCGATTTTCGGTATTTTGAGAATTTTAGCTGCAATTTTTAACCGAACTAGCTGTAATGATCGGTATTTTGAGAATTTTAGCTACAATTTGTCTATTCAAAAATAATCGTCAATATAGGTCCATGTTTTGGTATATCCCCCCATATAACTGTAGCTCTCGATTTTCGGGAATTTTCAGTGGTCACGAAATTTCTGCACTAAAATTCGTCAACATGGGTCCATTTTTGAGGGTCTACATTGTTTTGATGAAACTACCCTCAATTTGACTCTTGAAGTTCCCTGCAGCTATAAAACTTTTCCGCCACCCGTAGGTGGTACCTTTCACCTAGCTGAACACATTTTTTTAGATTAGATTAGATAACACTGTGCAACGAAGTGGAGGTGAAAGTCTGGGGCACGGAAAATTTCTCTTGGGGAAGAAAGGCCTTGGTGAGTATATTATGAACCCCGAAGCACAGATCCCCCGTGAGTCCAACTTCCGCGTTATGGCGTGATGAAATTTTTGTTAGAGACCCTGTGGGCCATCAGGAATTAGCGTTATATCTTTGTTCACTGTTGCTTAAGTGCTCTATAAAAACAACAAACAAAGATATAATACTTATTCAGGATGGCTTACACGGTCTCTTGCAAAAACTTCATCACTCATAACGCGGAAGTTCGACTCAAGGCGCATCTGTCCTTCGGGGTTTTTAATATACACACACCAAGGGCTTTCATCTCCAATAGTGGGTGGCATTAGGAGTCTATATATTATCGAAAAGTTGTTCCACCTATAATTGTGAAAGGACCCTAATTATTCCATTTTAATTAAGACTATTTTATTGTGGAGGGTATAAAAAGTTCGAACTTAACGACTTTTTTACTTGTTTTGAGTATCCACGTTAAGTGGACTTACGTAACACAGTCATGCTTAAATTTATCTTATCTTTCTCCTTCATAGCATTCTTCTGTATAACTCTATTATTTTCCGAATCAGCATTAGCTCATCTACCAATCCTTACCTTATCTAATTCACTCTATTCAATAAATATTTAAAATAATTATCTTTAAGTTTTTGCCAGGCCATTATTTGTAAGATTTTAATTAATTTAATTAATCGAGCTCTATGACCTAAGGAGATTACATTGAATTATCTTTTTTTCTCTTTCGTTCCAGGTATGTTGAAGAAAATATTTTAAGAGAGAAATTCTTAAGGCAGGTTCCGTCCTTATAACACTTAAAGTATGTATACCAAAATTTTGCTTTTAACTATAATACAAATTCTGCAGCATCTCAAATTTTACCACCAACTAAAATATTGATATTTATTAAGCAAAAATAATTAAATTAGAAAAATATTTTTTTATTAAAGTTATTTTTTTTATTGAAATGTAAACAAAGTTAGAGAATTAAATTTAAATAGAATTTGGCTTTATTTTTTAATGTCTTAGAGCGGTTTTTCGAAGACATATCCTGTGGAATGCCTTTCTTACTTGCATTTAGCACATTCCTCTTCTCCCTCACAGATATCACAGAGTTTCGTTTCGATTTCATAAAAATCGGTAGCCTTCCTAGTCGAATCGTAGTAGTCGTAGACCATAATGACAGCAGGTTTTTGCATAGCAACAGCATGAGCGCGTATGGCTTCGTAGAGTACGCAGGTCTTTTGACCCTTGTACAAATGATCGAAATAGATTACGAGCAGAGAGTTGGCATTTTTCAGTTCAACATTCTGTAAATAAAAAATAATTTTAGTTTAAAAAAATATTTAAAAATTCTTATACCTCAATACTTACACTAACTCTCTTCACCTCCTTAATGGTAGCCAAGCTTTCGTCCTCCACAACATAACCTGAGGGTGTGTTGATTTCCAAAACAGCCATATTAGAGGCTTCACCCTCACCGGTATATTCAACACATACATCCATAATCAACCATGATTTTTGTGCAGTCTTGTGTTTTTCGCTGGTTATGGTAAAACTGGGTTGTTCCTTTTCGAGAATGTTGTATTGATAGGCCACTTGGACCATGGCAGTTCCGGTACCCTTGGCTGTGAAATCAATGGATTTGATTTTATCGGGCATCTATAAAGGTCGATTGAAAGATGAATTAAATTAAATTATGAGAAATTTTAGAATATAAAAAAGTCAATTTAGGCATTTTTATCATATGTCAAAAGTATTTCAGGAAAGAACTCAGAAGTGAGAAGATCATGCTCACATTTTTAAAGGTAAGGTAGCGTATAAGTGTTGTCAACACATATACGCTCCAATATTACAAAATGATTGCTTCATTTTGAAACTACTGAAGCGTATAAGTGTTGTCAACACTAATACGCTCCAATACTATCCAATAATTGGTTCATCTTGGAAATTACAACTCACCTCAACAATTTGATATAGAATATCATTTTCTTCGTTCAAGTGAATCGTTTCCTGTTTTTCCATGGCACCACCCTTTGAGGTAATATCCACAACCATATTGGCTGGTTGATAATCTGACAATTTGGCAAATTGTATCAAGGCCTGTAGACCCACAACGGTGTCTTGGGTAGAAGAGAAACCACCATAGCTATTACGTTGAGCAATAAGCCATCTAATAATGGGCAAGATTTCATCCATATTGGGAGAGGGTTGATTCAATAGAGTCATCAAGGCATAAGAGCTAATTTCCACATCACGGCTATAAACATGCCACCACCATCTATGTGACAAAGGTCTATCCGTATACGACCACCATTTACGATCACCATCGGTTTTCATCAAAGCATTTAATTTTTCCAATTTCTCTGAGGCCTTGGCATGTTGGGCCTTATTGAGGGTATAGGCGGCAATGGCTTGGGCATGCAGAGATTCAGATTTATCGGAATTTTCACTAATAAAGTCCAAGGCCTTTTGTATTTCTCCGGAATATTTCTCAGCATAAGATTTATTTTCCAAGAGGGCCAACAAAACACTGCTTGTCAAGGAAACATGATTGGCTTGGGACATGTAAAAGAATCCCTGAGACTTTTCGGTAAAGGAACCATTGTTGGCTTGCTGTTTGATCAAATATTCAAAAGAGTTTTCAATTATTTTGGGATCGATTTTAATGTATTCCTCCATTTGCAGCAAGGAGCGTGTAACATAGGCAGTTAACCAGGTAGAGCCATTGATAGGATGATCACCAATTTTGCGGGGTCCAAAAGAGCTGAAGGAACCATCAGTGTGGCGATAGTTCAACATGCGTTGATAACCATTTTCCATGTTGTAACGCAATTTGGTTTCCATAGTGGGTGTCAAACGTTTGGTGATCTAAAATAGCCACAACAGATTAATTTTCAATTTAAAAAAAAAAATTCCGCCCAGAACTTACCTCCAAATATTTCATAACCAAATAATTGGGTAACATGGTAGACATGGTCTGCTCTCCACATGCAGTGGGTAGGCGCACCAAATTATCCAAATTATTTACCACGGGGCCCAATATGTCACCCACCACACCCACTTCAACATGTTGAGAATCGGGTATCATTTCAGTTGGCAGTTCCAACTCAAAGGAAGATTTCATTTCCGAATCCTTGTTCAGATTGACAAAATAGGCACGATTGCCATACTTGGTAACACCTTCGGGCACAACCTTCATGGACTTGTGGACAGCATCACCGGCCACCGCAGAAACAGCGGTATATTTCAACATGACATTACCCAAAACCTTGGGGCGTATAATAAAGGAGACACCGGCAGCACCCATGGCAGGTACTTTTACCATTTTGGTGCGCCTTTGATCACCAATTACCTCATTAGTGACTTCGGTAAATTCAAATTCATTATCCATATTGTCCAGGGTGACTTCAACATCCAAGGTCTTGTCAAGATAATTGAACACCAAGGCGGGGATGTTGATGACCTCACCTGAAGAAAAAAATATATTATTTCAATCATTTCACTTCTGCTTCTTTTCTCCAACCACCTACCTCTCTTAACGGAATAGGGAAGACGTATGGAAATAAAGAATGGCTGGAAGGTGGTAATCTTGGTTTTATCCGAAGTGACAGCCAAACCCTTTTCACTGTTCATGGCAAAACCGGTCAACATCCAAGAGGTAATGGTATCGGGTATCTTTTTGGACCAGCTGAATTCTTCCTTATCTCCGGTGCTGCAAATAAAACAAAGAAAAATAATTTTCTTTATCTCCATTCTAAGAACTAAACGGCACCACCTACCTTTCAATATTATCAAATATCCAGGTTTCAGCAAAATCTTTGCGAACTTGTATCGTCTCAATACCACCAAAAACCTCATCCGATTCCAAAACATTACAAAGTTCAGAAATTGGTCCGCGATTTAGCGAACCTTGAAAGCCGGATAGTTCCAACCCAGAATGTGGCATTACTAAATTAAAAAAGAACATACCTTAAATGTAGAAAACGTATTTGAAACTATTGTAGGGTGTGAGAACTTACTTGTCATATATTCCGGTGTTGTCCAATTGTAGAAGTAATCAGCATTGGTTAGGGTAATACATCCAGCAATGGTACCAGGATAATATGAATATCCTCCCTGGTCGGGTGTACGAGTAGTATAAGATCCAATGGCCCAACTGAATTCGTGGGCACGAAGATCATTGTTCGATCTCAAGAGTAATGCACTCTGATCCACAGCCATAAGACCAACAAAGGAATTAGGGGCAGTTTTGATTTTCAGGGCAACTTCCTGGCCAGGCTTAACTTGTTCAGCGGCGGTAATGTTGATCTGGGAAGAGGGAGGAAAGAAATGGTCAAATAGGAAAAAAAACTGGATTGGGATTAAGGTACCTTAGAAGAGCCCTTTAAGATAAGACCGCTTTTGGAAATTCATAAGATAAGAGGCCTCTATTGCTGAGGATTTTTATGGGTAGAATATTTTTTTAAAAATACTTCTATAGATAGAAGTCCCCTTTGCGGCCTTTTAAGGCGACTTCTGCTTGTAGGAAATCCCCCTTTAAGGGCACTTTTTCTATGAGAGACCCCTATACGGAGACTTCTACGGATAGAATTACCGCTCAAAGATAACTTCTTTAAAGCCATTTCTAATGACAGAAGACCCCCTTATATGGAATTCTATTGATAGAAGACCCCTTTAAAGGGACTTCTATTGACAGAAGTCCACCTTAAGGGGTCTATTGATAGAAGGCACCTTTATGGGGATTTTCAATGAAGGGTCATCTATAATAGAAGACTCCTTTTAGAGGAATTCTATTGATAAAAGACCCTTTTAAGGGGACTTCTATTGAAAAAGACCCTTTTAAGGGGACCTCTATTGTTACAAATTAAGGAAGACTCCTTATTGGGACTTCTATTGATAGAAATCTGACTAATGGGGACTTCTGTTAATAGAAGTCCAACTTTAAAAGACGTCTATTGAAATTAGACTCCTTTAAGGGGACTTCTATTGATAGAAGACCCCATTAAGGGGACTTCTATTGATAGAAGACCCCTTTAAGGGTACGGGGACTTCTATTGATAGAAGACCCTTTTACGGGGACTTCTATTGATAGAAGACTCTTTTACGGGGACTTCTATTGATAGAAGACCCTTTTACGGGGACTTCTATTGACAGCAGACCCCATTAAGGGGGCTTCTATTGACAGAAGACCACTTTAAGGGGAATTCTATTGATAGAAGGCTCTTTTAAAAGGGATTCTATTGATAGAAGACCGCTTTAAAGGGAACTTCTATTAACAGAATCCCCCATTAAGGGGGCTTCTATTGACAGAAGACCACTTTAAAGGGAATTCTATAGAACTTCTATTGAAAGAATACCCCATTAAGGGGACTTCTATTGACAGAAGACAACTTTAAAAGGAATTCCATTGATAGAAGACTCCTTCAAAAGGAAAAGGAAGACTCCTTCAAAAGGAAATTGATTGAAGACTCTATTAAGGAGACTTATATTGAAAGAGACCCCACCCTCTAAAGGGAACATCTATTAAAAGGGGGAGCTTCTGTTGACAGAAGACCCCATTAAGGGGACTTCTATTGATAGAAGACCGCATTAAGGGGACTTCTATAGACAAAAGACCAATTTAAAGGGAAGGACATTTATAGAAGACCTCATTGTGGGGACTTCTATTGGCAGAAGACCCCTCTAAGGTGAATTCTAATGATAGAAGACTCCATTAAGGGAACTTCTATTGATAGAAGACCCCATTAGGGACAAAAGACCCTTTTAAAGGGAATTCTGTTGATAAAATACACCTTTAAATTAGATTTATATTGATAGAAGACTCCATTAAGGGGGCTTCTATTGGCAGAAGACCCTTTTAAAGGGGACTTCTATTGACAAAAGACCCCTTTAAAGGGAATTCTATTGATAAAATACCATTTTAATTAGACATCTATTGATTAAGGGGACATTTTTCAAAAATCGTGATTTTTTTTAAAGCAATTTTTTTTCAAAAATCCTGGATTTTTTTAAGAATATTTTTGCAAAAAATTGTGAATTTCCCAAAAAATTATTTTTTAAAAATGTTGGATTTTTTAAATAGTATTTTTTTTTTCAAAAATCGTGGATTTCTTAATCAATATTTTTACAAAAATCGTGTACTTTTTAAAGATTTTTCTTAAAAAAATCGTGGATTTTTAAATTTTTTTTTTTTCAAAAATCATGGATTTTTAAAGAATATTTTTTTAAAAAAATCGTGGATTTTTATAGAATATTTTTTTTTTAAATCGTGGATTTTTAAAGAATATTTTTTTAAAAATCGTGGATTTCTTAAAGTATATTTTTACAAAAAACCGTGGACTTTTTAAAGAAAATTTTTTCAAAAATCGTGATTTTTTTAAAGAATATTTTTTCAAAAATTCTGTATTTTTTAAAGAATATTTTTTCAAAAATCGTGAATTTCTTACAAATTAATTTTGTAAGGTTTGTTTTTTTTTTTTCAAAAACTTGGATTTTTAAAGAAATTTTTTTAAATCGTGAATTTTTTAATGATTTTTTTTTTCAAAAAACCTGGATTTTTTACCGATTTTTTTTAAAAATCTTGGACTTCTTAAAGAATATTTTTTTTTCAAAAATCTTGGATTTTTTAAAGAAAATATTTTTTTTTAAAATCGTGAATTTTTTAAAGAATATTTTTTTCAAAATTCGTGATTTTTTTTTTTAAATCGTTGATTTTTTAAAGAATTTTTTTTTCAAAAATCGTGAATTTTTATTTTTTTAAAAATCGTGGAATTTTTAAATATTTTTTTTTTGTAAATCGTGGATTTTTTGAAGAATATTTTTTCATAAATCGTGAATTTTTTTAAAAAATATTTTTTCAAAAAGAGTGGATTTTGTAAAGATAGTTTTTTTTCAAAAATCTTGGATTTTTAAGAATTTTTTTTTTTAAATCGTGCATTTTTTAATGAATTTTTTTTTTCAAAAAACCTGGATTTTTTACCGATTTTTTTTTTCAAAAAACGTGAATTTTTTAAAGTATATTTTTTCAAAATCTTGAATTTTTTAAAGATTTTTTGTTTAAATCGTGTATGTTTTAAAGAATATATTTTTTTAAAAAATCGTGAATTTCTTAAAGAATATTTTTTCAAAAATCGTGGATTTTTTAAAGAAAATATTTTCAAAAATCATGGATTTTTAAAGAATATTTTTTTTAAAGATTGCTTAAGTCTGGAGTATTCCCCCATTGGCTTAACTTCATCAATTTCCTCTTTGCAGAGAAAAATGTTTGCAAAACGCACTGACATTTTATTTTTTTTTTTAAAGAATATTTTTTTCAAAAATCGTGAATTTTTTGAAGGATATTTTTTCAAAAAAATTTGAAAACATGCAAAAAATGTGGATTTTTTAAAGGATAATTTTCCAAACATCGTGAATTTCTTAAAGAATTTTTTTTTAGAAATCATAGATTTTTTAAAGAATATTTTTTCAATAATCATGGATTTTTTAAAGAATGTTTTTCAAAAACCGTGGACTTTTTAGAGATTTTTTATTTTTAAAATCGTGGACTTTTTAAGGAATTTTTTTTTCAATAATCGTTGACTTTTTAATGATTTTTTTAAAGAATATTTTTTCAAGAATCTTGGATTTTTTAAAGAATTTTTTTTTTTAAATCGTGAATTTTTAAAGAATGTTTATTCAAAAATTTTGGATTTTTTAAGAATATTTTTTTTCAAAAATCGTGAATGAATATTTTTTTTAAATCGTGGATTTTTAAAGAATATTTTTTTAAAAATCTTGGATTTTTTAAAGATTTTTTTTTGCAAAAATCGAGGATTTTAAAAAGAATATTTTTTCAAAAATCTTGGATTTTTTAAAGAATTTTTTTTTGCAAAAATCGAGGATTTTAAAAAGAATATTTTTTCAAAAATCGTGGATTTTTTAAAGAATATTTTTTTTAAATCATAGACTTTTTAAAGAATTTTTTTTCAACAATCGTGTTTTTTTTTTAAATAATATTTTTTCAATAATCGTGGAGTTTTTAAATAATATTTTTTCAAAAATCGTGGATTTCTTAAAGAATATTTTTACAAAAACCGTGGACTTTTTAAAGAATATTTTTTCAAAAATCATGATTTTTTTAAAGAATATTTTTTCAAAAATTCTGGATTTTTTTAAAGAATATTTTTTCAAAAATCTTGAATTTCTTACAAATTAATTTTTAAAAATCTTGGATTTTTCAAAGAATATTTTTTTTTTCAAAAATCTTGGATTTTTTAAAGAATATTTTTTTTAAAAATCGTGAATTTTTTAAAGAATATTTTTTTCAAAATTCGTGAATTTTTTAAAAAATGTTTTTTTTAAAAATCGTTGATTTTTTAAAGAATTTTTTTTCAAAAATCGTAAATTTTTATTTTTTTAAATATCGTGGAATTTTTAAATATTTTTTTTTTGTAAATCGTGGATTTTTTGAAGAATATTTTTTCATAAATCGTGAATTTTTTTAAAAAATATTTTTTCAAAAAGAGTGGATTTTGTAAGGATTGTTTTTTTTTTCAAAAATCTTGGATTTTTAAAGAAATTTTTTTTAAATCGTGCATTTTTTAATAATTTTTTTTTTCAAAAAACCTGGATTTTTTACCGATTTTTTTCAAAAAACGTGAATTTTTTAAAGTATATTTTTGCAAAATCTTGAATTTTTTAAAGATTTTTTTTTTAAATCGTGTATGTTTTAAAGAATATTTTTTCAAAAATCGTGAATTTCTTAAAGAATATTTTTATCAAAAATCGTGAATTTCTTTAAGAATATTTTTTCAAAAATCGTGGATTTTTTAAATAATATCTTTTCAAAAATCGTGGATTTTTTTAAATAATATTTTTTCAAAAATCGTGGATTTTTTAAATAATATTTTTTCAAAAATCGTGGATTTTTTAAATAATATTTTTTTCAAAAATCGTGGATTTTTTAAATAATATTTTTTCAAAAATCGTGGATTTTTTAAATAATATTTTTTTCAAAAATCGTGGATTTTTTAAATAATATTTTTTTCAAAAATCGTGGATTTTTTAAATAATATTTTTTTCAAAAATCGTGGATTTTTTAAATAATATTTTTTTCAAAAATCGTGGATTTTTTAAATAATATTTTTTCAAAAATCGTGTCTTTTTTTTAATAATATTTTTTTGAAAGTCGTGGTTTTTTTATATAATATTTTTCGAGGACGTTTAAAGATTATTTTTTTCAAAAATCGGGGATTTTTGAATGATTTTTTTTTTTCAAAAATCGTGGATTTCTTAAAGAATATTTTTTCAAAAAACGTGGATTTTTAAAGAATTTTTTTTTTTTAAATCGTGAATTTTTTGAAGGATATTTTTTCAAACAAATTTAAAAAAAAAATACAAAAATCGTGGATTTTTTAAAGGATATTTTTTCAAAAATCGTGTAGTTTTTAGGGTGCCACCGTAGTGCAATGGTATGCACACCCGCTTTGCACGCAGAAGGTCGTGGGTTCGATTCCCAGGCCAGACAACATCAACATTTTCAACGGTGGCAAAATACCCCTCAGTAATGTTGGCGACATTTCCTGAGTATTTCAGCCATGTAAAACTTCTCTATAAAGTAGTGTCGTAAGACACGCCGTTCGGACTCGGCGACAAACAGTAGGTTCCATATCATTGAGCTAATACGAATCGGTGTGCACTCATTGATATGCGAGAAGTCTCCCTTGTCCCGTCTGGGATGTTTGCGGAACAATTATATATATATATTATTTTTTGAAAAAAATGGATTTTTTAATCCAAAAATCGTGGCTTTTTTTAGATAAAATTTTTTAAAAAAATGTGGATTTTTTAAAAGAATATTTTTTTCAAAAATCATGGGTTTTTAAAGAATATTTTCTGACGGCTATCCGGCCAACAAATCTTGGATTGTTGAAGAATATTTTTAAAGGGGATTTTGTGAAACGAGAAAGAGACAATAGCTTACTCATGATCTTCTACCAATAGAAGATGTTTGAACTTACCTTATTTTGCAATTCATAATCGATATAAAAGGTATCCTCCGTGTAATGATATTCACCATGCTCATCAACCATAGTAAACATAAATTGAGAAGCGTGGAGCGTAAACCAATTCTGGAGTCAAGGTTATGTTATAGATCTTGGGCATATCGGGTAATTCAATGTGGACCGATTTGACAATATTACCACGGGCAATAACGTTGTAATCCAAATAAGACATGGGCTTGCTGGAGTTAACGGTAAAATGTTCTACCTGGAACAGCTTGGGTCTGGAAAGGGAGGAAAATTCACATTAGATTTATGTGTAAATTTTGGGAATTTCAAATCTTACCGATCATTGTAATTTCTATCCTCAAGCTTCAACCACTGCTTCGGTTTATCGTCTACTGGGGTTTCAACCTTTTTTGGCTCTCGATGTTGATGACAGATGCCGAGATCACGTTGTTCATCACGATAAAAAACCTCAATTTTATAATGATGGCTATAGCCTTTATATTCTTCCAAATCGGATAACTTGACCTTGAAGTTAACAAAACCGGTTTCATTCATGAAACCCTTGAAGGAGTAGCTGCGATTTTTAGCAATTGGTGGTGTCATTGTGGTGGTCACCTCCTCAACTGATCCGCGAGGTGGTTGAAAAATAGAATACTTTTCCAATACCTCGGTGTAGACCAATTCCACTGGAGTCTTGGTATCCTTCAGATGGGAACCATCGACATAGTTTATTTTCATCATGATGTCCTTTTCTTCATCCGCCTTAAAGAAATTGCACTCAAAGAAGTTGACACATTGCATGGCATAACGGTAGGGATAAATGTCGGTACTGGTGGTGGTGTTGATTTTCACACCAGTAAATTGCTCTTCCACTGTGGCCACAATACTGGCAGAGGTGGAATATTTTTTGCCATGCAGATAGGCTTCCAATTCCTTGACATTCAAATCAATTTTGGCCTTGCCTTGGATCATGTCTGCGGTGCGAATAATGCTGGGAGGTTGCTTCTTTTTGCCATCGGCAGTGTGTCCAAAATCGTAGGGACCCAAGGTAAGGATAATGGTGGCCTTGCCATTTAATGGCTTGCCATAGGTGTAGCTAGAAAAGAAGACAATTATTAATTTCTTCATTAAACTTTTGAAGATAAATTTCTGCTTACTTGGCCCTTACAACAACCTGCATATCGCCATCCCTTACCGAAACCTTATCGGTGGCCTCAGCATTGACGATATATTTGGGCAATACATATTTCTGGACCTCGAAGGACACAGACTCTTCATAGTGGCCCTTGCTGGAAACACCCAAACGCCAATGGCCCATAACCGGGAATTCAGAAATCTTAAATTGTCCCGTATGGACACCACTCACCACTTCGAAATGTTGCATTTCCTTAATGCGATTACGTTTGCCATCTTCAAAGTAAATCACAGTATTCTCTGCGGCCACAGTGGGTTTTAAATCTTTGTCCAGGAACAGAACACGATAATTGATAATATCGCCGGGTTTATATAAACCCTTATCGGTTTGCAGGCGAACGTGAGTTTCGATTTTAGCGACGTGCAATTTTGTGGAATTTTTGAAATTCTCCAAACAGTCGATACCCTCAGCCGTGAGATTATATTTGCCCTCAGCCAAAGTGGGAACCATAAAATCAACTTCTTTTATTTCGGCATTTTTAAGCTCCACAGTTTTTGATTCATTGAATGAGGGTCCGGTAATGCCAACTTTAATTTGGCATGGCTTGTCAATTTTGTGGACAGCCACGGCGGCAGTATATTTGTCATTGGAGTGAATGGTGCCGGGAGCGATAACGGTGTATTTGCTGGAAGAAGAAAGAAAAAAAAAGAAGAAAAAAATATAAATGTCGGGTCAAGGTTATCGTTGTGCAATACTTGTTTCTGGGTTAATTATCTAGACTCGTGGCAAATTTTGAGTGGCAATGAAAATATGCATTGCAAAAATGTGACCTTAAGACCCCTCCTTTTCGCCGCTAGTTTGATTTGAAGTGACTTAAACGTTCTGATAATTCTACAATATTGTCCATGAAAAATTCTAAAAGGAAAATAAACTGATGGAGCGGAGGGGGTCAAGGTTTTGTTGTGGATTTTTGGTTTATCGTAGAAAGTAATACTACTACGCCCAATAAGACACTGTTGGGCTGAAGTTAAGCTTAACATGTTTCTTCTTGAGCTTGAAATCAGAGATGGAGCTCTTCTAGATGAACTTTGAATATTGAGTTTTGGTCCTTGAGCCATTCATTTCATTCCACTTCAGTCGTATTAAAGCTATATCTACCATGATTGAATGCTAATCAAGTACAAGCAATAGAGGGAACTTACCCTTCTGCCCGGCAATATGCAAATATTTGCATTAAGGCCAACAGGAGACATAACGTAGAACAGCGTTGACGTTTCATGTCTGTGACGATTTGTTTCGTCCTTTTCCACTTTAAAGTTAATGTATGTTCGAAAAAAATATTTTATTTCTAATAAATCTCCCTTGGGGAGAACTTGATCTAGATCTTGTCGCTTTAACCGCCACACGTATAGTGATTAGAATCCTCGTGTGCTGAGCTTTTATGTATTGTCTTCATTTCCTTATCAGTTTGGTTAGTGAATTTAGAGAGTACCATTTAGAAAATTTGTCTTATGAGGCCGGCGTTATCTACCACATGACATAGTTTATGTAAATCTCTGTAGACATTTAATTGCGGGTCTCTGTGATGCGTGTTTAAGCCACAAGTTTTGGAAAATTTATTTATAACATATATTTAAAAAATCCACGGTTTTGGAAAAATCGTTTTTAAAAAAACATGATTTTTTTAATTCTACGATAAATAGACTTATATTTATTAAATGTAAAAAAATTACGATTTTCGAAAACAAAATTATTCAAAACATTTACAATTTTGGTATAAAAATTCTTTAAAAAATGCACAATTTTTGAACAATAGACAATTCTTTAAGCAATTCAAAACTGATGGCAAATATTCGTCTTCTTCTTGGAGGTATAGTTTAAACAATCCGCGATTTTTAGAAAAAGTTTAATCCACGAATTCTTTAAATAATCCACGAATTAAGAAAAAATACTTTAAAAAAATCCAGAATTGTTTTTAATTAATTCTTTAAAAAAATCCGCGATTTTTGAAAGAATAAGCTGATAGCTGCAAACGCTAGTGCTTTTAGCTATAAGTTTATTATATTTTTTAATTGTAATAAATATTTAAATAAATAAAATAGAATAAATGAAAGAATATTCTTTAAGAATCAAAAATTTTTTGAAATAACATTTCATGGTTTTTGAAAAATTATTCTATTTTAATAAAAAAGATATGTTTTTAAAAAATTCCTTAAAAAATTCACGACTTTTAAAATAAACAAGTAAAAAGTCGTTAAGTTCGGCCGGGCCGAACTTTTTATACCCTCCACCATAAAATAGTCTTAATTAAAATGGAATAATTAGGGTCCTTTCACAATTTTAGGTGGAACAACTTTTCGACAATGGATAGACTCCTACTGCCTCCCACTATTGCTTAAATTACACTGTGAACACAAATGTTGGGGCAGAGATAATTCCTTTTGGAGATGAAAGCCCTTGGTGTGTGTATGTTAAAAACCCCCAAGGACAGATGCGCCGTGAGTCGAACTTCCGCGTTATGGCGGGATGCAGTTTTTGCAAGAGACCCTGTAAGCCATCATGAATTAGCATTATATTTGTGTTTGTTGTTTTTGTAGAGCACTTAAGCAACAGTGAACAAAGATACAACGCTAATTCTCACGCCATAACGCGGAAGTTCGACTCACTGCGGATCTGTCCTTCGGGGTTCATAATATACTCAACAAGGCCTTTCTTCCCCAAGAGGAATTTTCCGTGTCCCAGACTTTCACCTCCATTTTGTTGCACAGTGTTATCTAATCTAATCTAAAAAAATGTGTTCAGCTAGGTGAAAGGTACCACCTACGGGGCTATATCAAAGAGTCAACTTATCTTTAAATTTTTAAGCGGAAAAGCTGCAGGGAACTTCAAGAGTCAAATTGAGGGTAGTTTCATCAAAACAATGTAGACGCTCAAAAATGGACCCATGTTGAAGAATTTTAGTGAAGAAATTTCGTGACCACTGAAAATTCCGGAAAATCGGGGGGAAATACCAAAACATGGACCTATGTATATTGACGATTATTTTTGAATAGACAAAATTGTAGCTAAAATTCTCAAAATACCGATCATTACAGCTATTTCGGTTAAAAACTGTAGCTAAAATGCTCAAAATACCGAAAATCGGGAGATACCGCTATATGGGGGCTATACCAAAACATGGACCTATGTTGACGATGTTTGGTGGAGATGTTTCATGACCACTGAGAACCTCAAATGGCAAATTACAGCTAGTTCGGTTAAATATTGTAACTAAAATGCTCAAAATACCCAAAATCGGGAGGTACGGTTATAAGGGGGCCATACCAAAACATGGACCTATGTTGACGATGTTTGGTGGAGATGTTTCATGACCACTGAGAACCTCAAATGTCAAATTGCAGATAGTTCGGTTACAAATTGTTAAAGTTCGGTTAAAAACTGTAGCTAAAATTCTCAAAATACCGAAAATTGGGAGGTACCGTTATAAGGGGGCTATACCAAAACATGGACCTATGTTGACGATGTTTGGTGGAGATGTTTCATGACCACTGAGAACCTCAAATGGCAAATTACGGCTAGTTCGGTTAAATATTGTAACTAAAATGCTAAAAATACCGAAAATCGGGAGGCACGGTTATAGGGGGGCCATACCAAAACATGGACCTATGTTGACGATGTTTGGTGGAGATGTTTCATGACCACTGAGAACCTCAAATGTCAAATTGCAGATAGTTCGGTTACAAATTGTGGCTAAAATTCTCAAAATACCGAAAATCGGGAGGTACCGTTATATGGGGGCTATACCAAAACATGGACCTATGTTGATGATGTTTGGTGGAGATATTTCATGACCACTGAGAACCTCAAATGGCAAATTACAGCTAGTTCGGTTAAATTTGTAGCTAAAATTCTCAAAATACCGAAAATCGGGAGGTACCGATATATGGGGGCTATACCAAAACATGGACCTATGTTGACGATGTTTCGTGGAGATGTTTCATGACCACTGAGAACCTCAAATGTCAAATTGCAGATAGTTCGGTTTAAAATTGTGGCTAAAATTCTCAAAATACCGAAAATCGGGAGGTACCGTTATATGGGGACTATACCAAAACATGGACCTATGCCCATATCCTTTGGGATATAAGTTTGTTGATCACTTGGAACACTAAGTGCCAAATTATAGCTAATTCGGTCTGCAAATGTGGCGAAAAACGTCAAAATACCTCAAATCCGGAGGTACCGTTATATGGGGGCTATACCACAGAGTGGACCGATATAGCCCATCTTCGAACTTGACCTGCCTATGGAAAAAAAGACCCTCGGGTGCAAAATTTCAGCACTCTATCTCAATTATTGCGGACGCTAGAGTGATTACAACAGACGGACAGACGGACATGGCTAGATCGTCTTAGAATTTTATCCTGATCAAGAATATATATACTCTATAGGGTCGCAAATGATTAGTTCGATGTGTTACAAACGGAATGACAAACTTAATATACCCTCCATACTATGGTGGAGGGTATAAAAAATTGGAAAAAAGATCTCATTAAAAACCAAAAATTTTATTTTTTTTTTTTTAATCCAGGATTGGGAGACATATATTTATTAAAGCAAGTAAAAAAGTATCAGTCGGCATTGTCGACTGAGAAATGCCCTCAGCCTGTGTGGATTAAAATGCTTTTTTTCCAAAAAAAAAATTACGTATTTAGAGGCGTTTTCAAAACAATATGGATAGGATTAAAGCGCAAACAGTTGCAGGGATATTGATAGATGATAGAGTACCATTTTAGCAAATATTTTGAACTTTTGGGGGGGGGGGGGGAGGTATCGGAAGGTCCACTCCTTCCACCTTCGAATTTCATCTAATATTCGAAGAAATATTACGATATCCAAAGTGTGGACGAAAGGAGTATTCGGTTCGAGCTCTCTTTTTCCAACTTTCGAGCTGTTTTCTCAAGATGTATGGACTTGCCCCTGAAAAAACTTTTACTGCCGTAATTGAGGCAGCGAATGCAAATCGCTTCAACAAAAATCAAACTGATTCGAGAGCAGGTTTTAAAGTGAATTTATGCAAAATTTTGTATGGGAGGTACCCGAAGGAGTGGACATATCTAGTCCATATTCGAACCTGATCTATATCTTGTAGATATTCTAGGATGTGTAAAGTATGGACCAAATCGGTCATTCCCATCAAGAGTTATCGTGTGAAATGAAATAAATATTCATTGTATCTTCCAGGCTATTTTCTCAGGAAGTATGGACTTGCCCCTGGTGAAACGTGTACCGTCGTATGAGGGGCAGTGAATAGTTGCTGCAATAAAAATCAAAGCGATTCGAGAGCAGATCCTAAACTGAACTTTTCCGAAATTTTATGTGGGAGGTACCCGAAGGAGTGGACCGATTGAGTCCATATTGCAACCTTATCTAAGTCTTGTAGAAATTTTACAATGTGCAAAGTATGGAACATAGTTGTTCTTCCTTCAAGAGTTATCGTGCGCACACATTCTCCGAACATTTCCGAACTTTTGTGGGGGAGGTGCCGGAAGGAGGGGACCGGTATGGCCCATCTTCGAACTTAAACTAAGTTTGGACAAAATATTACGAAGACCAAACTTTGGACTAAATCGGTTTATCCGTTCGTGAGTTATCGTGCGCACTAGCCAGCCAGACAGACAGACGGACGGACATTGTAAATCGACTCCAAATTGTCTGAAACACATTTCCTCCAAACATACTTGGGGTCTAAAACCATTATTTCGATGAGTCACAATTTGCCCGTATGAAAGCGTATATACCCTCGTTAGCGTAAATGCTGAGGGTATAAAAAGAAAAACTATTCTTTTAAAATTCACGATTTTTAATTAAAAAAAGATTCTTTAAAAATCCACAATTTTTAATTTTTTAAATGTTCTTTTAAATATTCTTTAAAAATCCACGATTTTTAATTTTTTTAATATTCTTTAAAAATTCACATTTTTTTGTAATAATCTTCAAAAAACCCTCGAACTATGGAAAACTTTATATTAATTAAAAAGTCAGTTATTTTAATATTCTTTAAAAAATCCACGATTGATAGATAATTTTTCATAAGAAACCCACAAACCCACAATCTGAAAAATTATTCTTTAAAGAATCCACCATTTTTTTACAAAATTTTTGAAGAAACATTCCATTAAAATCCTATTTGAAGGACAATTCTCTAAAAAATCCTCAATTTGTGAGAAAAATATTCACAAAATATTCAAAAAATTCACAATTTTTTAAAAATGTTTTCTTAAAAAATACAATATTTCTTAAAAATTTATTCTTAAAAAAATACACAATTTTTTAAAAAAGAATTCTTCAAAAATCCACGATTTTTAAATATAAAATATGTTTTAAAAAACCACGATTCTTAATTTTTAATATTATTCAAAAATTCTGGATTTATATTTTTTAATGTTCTTTAAAAATCCAGGAATTTTATTTTTTTTTTTTTTAATTTTTTAAAATTCCAAGATCTTTAGTTTTATTAATATACTTTAAAAATCCGCGAGTTTTAAATTAAAAAAGAAAAACTATTCTTTAAAAATCCACAATTTTTAAATTTAAAAAAGATTCTTTAAAATCCACAATTTTTAAGTTTTTAATGTTCTTTTAAAATCCACAATTTAATTTTTTTAATATTTTATATTTTTTGTAATAATCTTCAAAAAACCCGCGAATTATGGATAACTTCATATTAATATGAAAAGTCGGTTTTTAAATATTCTTTAAAAAATCCACGATTGATAGATAATTATTCATAAGAAACCCAAAATTTCTGAAAAAAATATTCATTAAAGAATCCACCATTTTTTAAATTTTTTAGAAAACTCTATTGAATAATATTCTTCAAATAAGCCAAATATAAAAAACCTGCGATTGAAAAAAGAAAAAAATTAAAAATTCCTTTTTTAAATATTTTAAAAATGTTCTTTAAAATCAACAAATTTTTTTAAAAAATATATTCTCTAACATATCCGTGTTTTTACAAAACTTTTTTAAAAATATATTCTTTAAAAAATCCACGATTTTTTAATATTTAAAGAAATATTTTAAAAAATATGCACAATTTCTTCCCAAAATTAAAAAAAAAAATATTTGTTTTGCAAAATCCATGGTAGAAACATTTGTTAGAAAAATCTTTAAAAAATTAAAAAAATTTAAAAAATTTAAGGACAATTTTTGATTAAAAAATTTTTTAAGAAACATTGCTTTAAATCATCAATTTGTGATAAACATATTCTTTAAAAATCCACAAATTTTTAAAAATATATTCTTAAAAAATCCACAATTTTTTAAAAAAGAATTCTCCAAATATCCACGATTTTTAGCTAAAAAAATTTAAATCCAAGATTTTTAATTTTTAATATTTTTAAAAATCCCCGAATTTTATTTTTTAATATTCTTTAAAAATCAACAATTTTAATTAACTAATCAATTTAATATTCTTAAAAAATCCAAAATTTTTTATTTATTTATTTTTTCTTTTGTAATAATCTTCAAAAGAAAAAAACCGCGAATTAGGGAAAACTTTATATTAATATGAAAAAGCTGTTTTTTTTTTAATATTCTTTAAAAAAATCTACGATTGATAGATAATTGTCATAAGAAACCCACAATTTCTGAAAAAATGTTCTTTAAAGTATCCACTTTTTTTAATTTTTTTTACAAAACTCTATTGAAAAATATTCTTTAAATACGCAACAAATAAAAAAATTCCGCGATTAAATTTTTTTAAAAAGATCCCTTTTTTAGATATTTTAAAAATGTTCTTTAAAATCAATAAAATTTTTTTTAAAATATATTCTCTAACTAATCCTTGATTTTATAAAACTTTTTTAAAAATATATTCTTTAAAAAATCCACATGTTTTCAAAATTTAAAAAAAATGTTCTTAAAAATATTTACAATTTCTTCACACCTTTTTTTGAAAAACATTTAAAAAAAATATTTTTTTACAAAATCCATAATAGAAAATTTTTGAAAGAAAAATCTTTAAGAACATTTTAAAAGTTTCGGTTTTTCGCTAAAACGGCATCATTTCAAAAACTGAGAAGCCAATTGATAATTCCCTTCGCCGGGATGAAATCATGATATTGGTAGCGATCAGTAAAATTTTGCAACACTGTCAGTTCGTTTTGAAAAACATTACTCTCTGTAATAGAGGGTAATAAATGAAGTTGAGCCAATGGGGAATACTCCACTCAAGCAATCAAAAGTGAAAAATTAAAAAATTTAATGACAAATTTCTGATCTTAAAATTTTTTTGAAGAAACATTCCTTTAAGAATCCATTATTGAAGGACAATTTTTATACCCTCCATTATATTATATATATTAAGTTTGTCATTCCGTTTGTAACACATCGAACTAATCATTTGCGACCCTATAAAGTATATATATTCTTGATCAGGATAAAATTCTCAGACGATCTAGCCATGTCCGTCTGTCCGTCCGTCTGTCCGTCTGTTGTAATCACTCTAGCGTCCGCAATAATTAAGATAGAGTGCTGAAATTTTGCACCCGAGGGTCTTTTTCCATAGGCAGGTCAAGTTCGAAGATGGGCTATATCGGTCCACTCTGTGGTATAGCCCCCATATAACGGTACCTCCGGATTTGAGGTATTGTGACGTTCTTCGCCACATTTGCAGACCGAATTAGCTATAATTTGACACTTAGGGTTCCAAGTAATCAACCAACTTATATCCCAAAGGATATGGGCATAGGTCCATGTTTTGGTATGGCCCCCCTTATAACCGTGTCTCCCGATTTTCGGTATTTTGAGAATTTTAGCCACAATTTGTAACCGAACTATCTGCAATTTGACATTTGAGGTTCTCAGTGGACATGAAACATCTCCACAAACATCGTCAACATAGGTCCATGTTTTGGTATAGCTCCCATATATCGGTACCTCCCGATGTTCGGTATTTTGAGAATTTTAGCTACAATTTTTAACCGAACTAGCTGTAATTTGACATTTGAGGTTCTCAGTGGTCATGAAATATCTTAACCAAACATCGTCAACATAGGTCCATGTTTTGGTATAGCCCCCTTATAACGGTACCTCCTAATTTTCGGTATTTTGAGAATTTTAGCTACAGTTTTTAACCGAACTAGCTGTAATTTGCCATTTGAGGTTCTCAGTGATCATGAAATATCTCCACCAAACATCATCAACATAGGTCCATGTTTTGGTATAGCCCCCATATAACGGTACCTCCCGATTTTCGGTATTTTGAGAATTTAGCCACAATTTGTAACCGAACTATCTGCAATTTGACATTTGAGGTTCTCAGTGGACATGAAACATCTCCACCAAACATCGTCAATATAGGTCCATGTTTTGGTATGGCCCCCCTTATAAACCGTGCCTTCCGATTTTCGGTATTTTGAGAATTTTAGCCACAATTTGTAACAGAACTATCTGCAATTTGACATTTGAGGTTCTCAGTGGTCATGAAACATCTCCACCAAACATCGTCAACATAGGTCCATGTTTTGGTATAGCCCCCTTATAACGGTACCTCCCAATTTTCGGTATTTGAGAATTTTAGCTACAGTTTTTAACCGAACTTTAACAATTTGTAACCGTAACTATCTGCAATTTGACATTTGAGGTTCTCAATGGTCATGAAACATCTCCACCAAACATCGTCAACATAGGTCCATGTTTTGGTATGGCCCCCTTATAACCGTACCTCCCGATTTTGGGTATTTTGAGCATTTTAGTTACAATATTTAACCGAACTAGCTGTAATTTGCCATTCGAGGTTCTTAGTGGTCATGAAACATCTCCACCAAACATCGTCAACATAGGTCCATGTTTTGGTATAGCCCCCATATAACGGTACCTCCCAATTTCGGTATTTTGAGAATTTTAGCTACAGTTTTTAACCGAAATAGCTGTAATTTGACATTTGAAATTCTCAGTGGTCATAAAACATCTCCAACGAAACATCGTCAATAAAGGTCCATGTTTTGGTATATCCCCCCGATTTTCGGGAATTTTCAGTGGTCACGAAATTTCTTCACTAAAATTCTTCAACATGGGCCCATTTTTGAGGGTCTACATTGTTTTGATGAAACTACCCTCAATTTGACTCTTGAAGTTCCCTGCAGCTTTTCCGCTTAAAAATTTAAAGATAAGTTGACTCTTTGATATAGCCCCGTAGGTGGTACCTTTCACCTAGCTGAACACATTTTTTTAGATTAGATTAGATAACACTGTGCAACAACATGGAGGTGAAAGTCTGGGGCACGGAAAATTCTTCTTGGGGAAGAAAGGCCTTGTTGAGTATATTATGAACCCCGAAGGACAGATCCGCCGTGAGTCGAACTTCCGCGTTATGGCGTGAGAATTAGCGTTGTATCTTTGTTCTCTGTTGCTTAAGTGCTCTACAAAAACAACAAACAAAGATATAATGCTAATTCATGATGGCTTACAGGGTCTCTTGCAAAAACTTCATCACGCCATAACACGGAAGTTCGACTCACGGCGCATCTGTTCTTCGGGGTTTTTAACATACACACACCAAGGGCTTTCATCTGCAAAAGGAAGTATCTCTGCCCCAACATTTGTGTGTAATTTAAGCTATAGTGGGAGGCAGTAGGAGTCTATCCATTGTCGGAAAGTTGTTCCACATAAAATTGTGAAAGGACCCTAATTATTGATGGAAAGTATTTTTTTTAATTATAAGCATAAGATTTTTTTACATTTTTTGAAGAATCTTCCTTTAAGAATCCATTATTGAAGGACAATTTTTTTTATTAAAAACCACGATTGATGGAAAGTATTTTTGTTTTTTTTTTTAATTATAAGCCTAAGATTTTTTTTAAATAATTCTATTGAAAAGTATTCTCAAAAATACATGATGTTTAAAAAAATTGGTGAAATTAAAAAATATTTAATTATCCCTAATCAATTTTTTTTAAATATCCCTAAAATTGCTCTATTTTTCGATTTTTTTTTCAAAAATATTGTCTGATAATTCCACGATGTTTTATTTTTCAAAAATATTCTTTCAAATATTTAGATTTAAAGAATCTTTAAAAAATAAAGTCTAAAATTTTTTTTGAAAAAAAAATATAATCTTCAAATGTTGAATAATTTTCTTAAATAAATCTAATGATTTTTTAAAATTGTTCTATAATAAAATCTTTTTTTAACATACATATTATTTAAAAAATACATAATCAGGACCATCACTTGCTTCAAATGAACCACATGGTAACTCTGGAGGGGGTTTACCTATAATAGAACAAACTAGAATACAAAAAGATGAGAGCATGAAAAAGGAGAGATATGCCTTCTAAGAATTCCAAGATAACACAATGACTTAGTCGGAAATCAAGTGATATATAATATGCATTTTGGTACTTTTGGGAATTAATTATTAAGGGAAAGTACATAGATGTATGTATGTACATATGTGTACTATATACAAACATAATCCAATCCAAATTGTTATTAAATCGTTTATTGGAATGAAGTGCATCGGCTTTGAGATTAAACTAACTTATAAACATATTTAGAACTTGATTTCGTAGAGTAAAGTTGGCCCTGCTAACTGCAGTAAAAACCTGGGTTTAACTGAACTTATTTGCAGGAGGTGTATGAATGAGTGGCCCTAGAAATTGGGACAATTCGGGGCCCATATAACAGGGTAATATTGATTCCCCCTGGATGTTCTCCAAGATACTACTGTTGTCATGATCTCAAGGACTTACTGTTAATCGTAACAAAATATATATATATATAGTATATGTACATATGTATGTATATAGACAAAGGAATAAAGGTATAAACAAGTTTTCAAAGTTTAAGTTCTTAAGTTTAATTTCCTTAAGTTTGAATATTTAGTTTCTCACATCAATTAGATTATATGGATTTTAAATTTGTGCCACATTTTGTTGTTTTTTTAGAATGAAACGTGTTATTAGTTTACTTTCTCATCATTTGTTTGATGATAGTAGAGAGTGTCATCTTGATCTTTCACATCGTCCATCTGGCCATGGTTAATTGTCTGCTTTCTTAGACGATAAGACGGTAGTTGTTGGCATTATTTCTAATAAAATTCACATCTCTATCTCTGTGATCTTTTCACCCAAACACTTTTGTGCACATTTAGTGAAAGTGACAACCTGCAGCTAATAGCGAAAAACCGCTACATAGGAAATGTGAATTTTACGTAACAATTGTTGATAAGAAAATATTTAGCATTAGCTGCATAAGATTCAGCAAACATGGACCATGAAAATTATTCTTTGAAAATTGCACGTGTATGGATCTGATGGACCATGAAAAAATAGTTTTTGAAACTCCACATTTATGGCTCTGATGGACCTTGAAAAAATATTCTTTGAAAATATATCTCGGACCCTCTTATGCTCCCTTGTCAATATAACTTATGATTTAACAGCAATCACAACTTATAATTATTTAATTATGCAATACCTAATAAAACATTATTTTATCTTGTCGCCTGAAACCGCACTTTTTTAATTTTTGGTTTCAATAATTTATATTTTTTAAACAAACATTAAAACCGCTTGACCACCAACAAGGTTTCATTTGTTTTTAAAATGTATTTTTATTTATTTCGAATTGGCAAATTTCCTCACTTTTGCCCCCAATTGTTTGTTGAGTTATGACCATAGGACGTTTCAAGTGCACTATAATTAACATACCCGTCATACAAGTGTAGATCCACACTTGTAGATAAATAAATGGTTAAAACATTTCGTTTGACAGCAATGAATCAGTCATTAGTCAGTCAGGCAGCTAGCCAACCGGCCGGTCTGTTGGTTAAAGCACGTGACCATTAATACAAATTATGACAACGGGATTGGGTTTTTGTCATAGAGTTTTGTGCATGTTTTGGATGAATAAAATATAATGGGAAAAAATATTTTGCTGTAGAACAAATTAATTAGTCAAATTTTTAGATAATTATGTGAAGATAAAATGCCATTGGAATAAGTTGCGAAAGTTTGCGAAATTATTAATAAAAAGTTGAGGTAAAAATAATATCAACAATTTAAAAAAAATTCATACAAATAAATAAATTTTTTATCCAAAAAACGTGGACTTTTTAAAGAATATTTTTTCATGGACCATCAGACCAATAAACGTGGATAATTTTAAGAATATTTTTTCATGGACGATCAGACCAATAAACGTGGCTTATTTTAAGAATATTTTTTCATGGACCATCAGACCAATAAACGTGGATAATTTTAAGAATATTTTTTCATGGACGATCAGACCAATAAACGTGGCTTATTTTAAGAATATTTTTTCATGGACCATCAGACCAATAAACGTGGATAATTTTAAGAATATTTTTTCATGGACGATCAGACCAATAAACGTGGCTTATTTTAAGAATATTTTTTCATGGACCATCAGACCAATAAACGTGGATTATTTTAAGAATATTTTTTCATGGACCATCAGACCAATAAACGTGGATTATTTTAAGAATATTTTTTATGGACCATTAGACCACTGAACCTGGATTTTTTAAGAATATTTTTTCATGGACCATCAGACCAATAAACGTGGATTATTTTAAGAAAAATTTTTTTTCAGGGACATCAGATCAATAAACGTGGATTATTTTAAGAATATTTTTCATGGACCATCAGACCAATAAACGTGGATTATTTTAAGAATATTTTTTCATGGACCATCAGACCAATAAACGTGGATTATTTTAAGAATTTTTTTTGTCATGGACCATCAGACCAATAAACGTGCATTATTTTAAGAATATTTTTTCATGGACCATCAGACCAATAAACGTGGAT
The DNA here is from genome assembly GCF_047663935.1 of Musca autumnalis. Classification (NCBI taxonomy): domain Eukaryota; kingdom Metazoa; phylum Arthropoda; class Insecta; order Diptera; family Muscidae; genus Musca; species Musca autumnalis. The sequence goes on from NW_027411755.1 coordinate 28,264,645, forward strand.
TATTCTAAGAATATTTTTTCATGGACCATCAGACCAATAAACGTGGATTATTTTAAGAATATTTTTCATGGACCATCAGACCAATAAACGTGGATTATTTTAAGAGTATTTTGTCATGGACCATCAGACCAATAAACGTGGATTATTTTAAGAATATTTTTACATGGACCATCAGACCAATAAACGTGGATTATTTTAAGAATATTTTTACATGGACCATCAGACCAATAAACGTGGATTATTTTAAGAATATTTTTTCATGGACCATCTGACCAATAAACGCGGATTATTTTAAGAATATTTTTTCAGGGACATCAGACCAATAAACGTGGATTATTTTAAGAATATTTTTCATGGACCATCAGACCAATAAACGTGGATTATTTTAAGAATATTTTTTCATGGACCATCAGACCAATAAACGTGGATTATTTTAAGAATATGTTTTCATTGACCATCAGACCAATAAACGTGGATTATTTTAAGAATATTTTTTCATGGACCATCAGACCAATAAACGTGGATTATTTTAAGAATATTTTTTCATGGACCATCAGACCAATAAACGTGGATTATTTTAAGAATATTTTTTCATGGACCATCAATAAACGTGGATTATTTTAAGAATATTTTTTCATGGACCATCAGACCAATAAACGTGGATTATTTTAAGAATATTTTTTCATGGACCATCAGACCAATAAACGTGGATTATTTTAAGAATATTTTTTCATGGACCATCAGACCAATAAACGTGGATTATTTTAAGAATATTTTTTCATGGACCATCAGACCAATAAACGTGGATTATTTTAAGAATATTTTTTCATGGACCATCAGACCAATAAACGTGGATTATTTTAAGAAAATTTTTTTTTCAGGGACATCAGATCAATAAACGTGGATTATTTTAAGAATATTTTTCATGGACCATCAAACCAATAAACGTGGATTATTTTAAGAATATTTTTTCATGGACCATCAGACCAATAAACGTGGATTATTCTAAGAATATTTTTTCATGGACCATCAGACCAATAAACGTGGATTATTTTAAGAATATTTTTTCATGGACCATTAGACCAATGAACGTGGATTATTTTAAGAATATTTTTTCATGGACCATCAGACCAATAAACGTGGATTATTTTCAGAATATTTTTTCATGGACCATCAGACCAATAAACGTGGATTATTTTAAGAATATTTTTTCATGGACCATCAGACAAATAAACGTGGATTGTTTTAAGAATATTTTTTCATGGGCCATCAGACCAATAAACGTGGATTATTTTAAGAATATTTTTTCATGGACCATCAGACCAATAAACGTATACTAATTTAAGATTTTTTTGTCATGGACCATCAGACCAATAAACGTGGATTATTTTAAGAATATTTTTTCATGGACCATCAGACCAATAAACGTGGATTATTTTAAGAATATTTTTTCATGGACCATCAGACCAATAAACGTGGATTATTTTAAGAATATTTTTTCATGGACCATCAGACCAATAAACGTGGATTATTTTAAGAATATTTTTTCATGGACCATCAGACCAATAAACGTGGATTATTTTAAGAATATTTTTTCATGGACCATCAGACCAATAAACGTGGATTATTATAAGAATATTTTTTCATGGACCATCAGACCAATAAACGTGGATTATTTTAAGAATATTTTTCATGGACCATCTGACCAATAATCGTGGATTATTTTAAGAATATTTGTACATGGACCATCAGACCAATAAACGTGGATTATTTAAGAATATTTTTTGATGGACCATCAGACCAATAAACATGGATTATTTAAGAATATTTTTTCATGGACCATCAGACCAATAAACAAGGATTATTTAAGAATATTTTTTCATGGACCATCAGACCAATAAACAAGGATTATTTAAGAATATTTTTTCATGGACCATCAGACCAATAAACGTGGAGTATTTTAAGAATATTTTTTCATGGACCATCAGACCAATAAACATGGATTTTTTAAGAATGTTTTTCAACGATTTTCGAACAAATAAACGATTTTTTAAATATCATCAACCATCAGACTAATAAACGTGGATTTTTTAAAAAATATTTTTCCATCAACCATCAGACTACTAAACGTTGATTGGTTAAAAATATTTTTTCATCTACCATCAGTCTAATAAACGTGGATTTTTTAAAGAATTATTTTTGAGGCAACATCTCAACAATAAACGTTGATTGTTTAAAAAATATTTTTTGAGGCAACATCTCAACAATAAACGTGGATTTTAAAAGAATATTTTTCACCCATCATCAGAACAATAAACGTGGATTTTTAAAGAATATTTTTTCATACATCATCAGGCCAGTAAACGTGGATTTGTTAAAGAATATTTTTTCATACATCATCAGGCCAGTAAACGTGGATTTTTTAAAGAATATTTTTTCATACATCATCAGGCCAGTAAACGTGGATTTTTTAAAGAATATTTTTTCATACATCATCAGGCCAGTAAACGTGGATTTTTAAAAGAATATTTTTTCATACATCATCAGGCCAGTAAACGTGGATTTTTTAAAGAATATTTTTTCATACATCATCTGGCCAGTAAACGTGGATTTTTTAAAGAATATTTTTTCATACATCATCAGGCCAGTAAACGTGGATTTTTTAAAGAATATTTTTTCATACATCATCGGGCCAGTAAACGTGGATTTTTTAAAGAATATTTTTTCATGGACCATTAGACGTGGATTTTTTAAAGAATATTTTTTCATGGACCATTAGACGTGGATTTTTAAAAAATTTATTTTTACATGGACCATTAGACGTGGATTTTTTAAAGAATATTTTTTCATGGACCATTAGACGTGGATTTTTAAAAAATTTATTTTTACATGGACCATTAGACGTGGATTTTTTAAAGAATATTTTTTCATGGACCATTAGACGTGGATTTTTAAAGAATATTTTTTCATGGACCATTAGACGTGGATTTTTTAAAGAATATTTTTTCATGGACCATTAGACGTGGATTTTTAAAGAATATTTTTCAAGGACCATTAAACGTGGATTTTTTTAAATAATATTTTTTCAAAGACAATTACACGTGGATTTTTTAAGGAATATTTTTTCATGGACCATTATAATGATTGTTCCACAAACATCCCGGACGGGACAAGGGAGTCTTCTCTCATATCAATGAGTGCACCCCGATTCATATATGTATTAATATTAATTTGTATATTGGCGTATATTAATTTGTATTTCCCTGTTTATTTCGTAGTACAATTCGTAATTCGTGTTTTTATATTTTCGCCGTTCTTCCATTAAGTCCAGTATCTGTTTTGTCATCCAATCTTTTTTTTGTGGTTTTCCTGTGTAGGAAAGATTGTTGTCAGCAATTGTTTTAATGACACATTTTATGGAGGCAAAAGTAATTCCTATTAGGAAGCCCCATAAACCTCCTGATTCGCCGTTATCATATCGGCCAATTAGCCTACTTTCGTCGATAGGCAAAATTTTAGAAAAAATCATAAAAAATAAACTTAATGATTTCATAGAAGAAAATAATATCCTTCTCCCACAACAATTTGGGTTTAGGAGACAGCACAATACGGTTCATCCTCTTGTTAGAATAAAAAATATTGTTCGCTCAAATTTTGAGCAAAATAAATCAACAGGCATGGTCCTCTTGGACATCAAAGCCGCTTTTGACACCGTGTGGCATGATGGTCTTATTCATAAAATGTTAAAATTTAATATACCAATAACATTAATTAAAATAATTAAAAATTTCCTAACTGGTCGAACATTTAAGGTATATATAGGCTCACACTGTTCTAACTCAATGTTTATGACTGCTGGTTGTCCACAGGGATCCTGTTTGTCTCCCGTCTTATATAATTTGTATACTGCAGATGTACCTAAATTCAATAATTGTCAAATGTCAATCTTTGCTGACGATACAGCTATTTTATGTTCGGACTTGCTAGCATCCGATATTATATTAAAATTGCAAACCACCACCAAAGACATAATATCATATTTCAAAAAATGGAAAATTATGATAAACTGCGATAAAATACAGGCTATATATTTTTCAAGAAAAAGGAAGCCTTGTTTTCTTCCTCAGTCGTCTATTATTATAAATAACACATCAATACCCTGGGAGCAGAATGTTAAATATTTGGGAGTCATGCTAGACCCCAAATTAACTTTCAAAAATCATATCCCTTATATTATAGATAAAATTAATAATACGATACGTATTCTGTACCCACTGATATGTAGGAAATCATTACTATCTATTACCAATAAAAAAATAATTTTTAAATGCATTTTTCACGCGATTATGTTCTATGCGGCACCTGTTTGGTCCAGCTGCGCAAATGCACATATTAAAAAGTTACAAGTCGCTCAAAATAAGCTACTAAAACTTATGTATAATTTACCTTAGCACTACTCCACCGCAAGATTACATGAACTAGCTAATATAGAGAAAGTAGATACCAGATTATTAAGGTTAACAGAAAATTTTAAAACCAGATGCGTATATTCTGATTTTTCTCATATTAATGATATAATATCATACTAAATGTTCCTGTGTTATTAGTCTAGCCTTAGAATAAGTTAATTTTACAATTATTTTTAAGTCTTCAAATAGGTTTTTTCCAATTTTTTCCTTCCAAAAAGTCATGCTTAAATACGTATACATATTTTAATTTTTTTATTAATATCATAGAAGAAAAAGATGTATTCTTGAACTCTAAATCCTTATGAATTGTATCCAAAAATTTGTAATATTATTTGAAATAAATGAAATGAAATGAAATGAAAAACTTGGATTTTTAAAGAATATTTTGTGATAAACTTGGATTTTTTAAAGACTATTTTGTATTTTGTGATAAACGTGAATTTTTTAAAGAATATTTTGTGATAAACGTGGATTTTTTAAAGAATATTTTGTGATAAACTTGGATTTTTTAAAGAATATTTTGTGATAAACTTGGATTTTTTAAAGACTATTTTGTATTTTGTGATAAACGTGAATTTTTTAAAGAATATTTTGTGATAAACGTGGATTTTTTAAAGAATACTTTTTCATAAACAAGAATTTGTAAAAGATTTTTTAATAATATTTGTTCAATAAATGTGGATTTTTTAAAGAATATTTTGTGATAAACGTGGATTTTTTAAAGAATACTTTTTCATAAACAAGAATTTGTAAAAGATTTTTTAATAATATTTGTTCAATAAATGTGGATTTTTTAAAGAATATTTTGTGATAAACGTGGTTTTTTAAAGAATATTTTGTGATAAACGTGGTTTTTTTAAAGAATATTTTGTGATAAACGTGGTTTTTTTAAAGAATACTTTTTCATAAACAAGAATTTGTAAAGATTTTTTAATAATATTTGTTCAATAAACGTGGATTTTTTAAAGAATATTTTGTGATAAACGTGGTTTTTTTAAAGAATATTTTGTGATAAACGTGGTTTTTTTAAAGAATACTTTTTTTAAAAAACGTGGATTTTTTAAAGAGTATTTTGTAATGAACGTGGATTTTTAAAGAATATTTTGTAATAAACGTTGATTTTTTAAAGAATATTTTGTAATAAACGTTGATTTTTTAAAGAGTACTTTTTCATAGACAAGAATTTGTAAATGATTTTTTTAATAATATGTGTTCAATAAACTTGGATTTTTAAAGAATATTTTATGATAAACGTGGATTTTATAAAGCATATTTTGTGATAAACGTGGATTTTTTAAAGAATATTTTGTGATAAACGTGTATTTTTTAAAGAATACTTTTTTTTAAAAAACGAGGATTTTTTAAAGAATACTTTTTTTTTAAAACGAGGATTTTTTAAAGAATGTTTTTTTTTTAAAACGTAGACTTTTTATATAATACTTTTTCAATAAATGTGGATTTTTAAAAAAATATAATTTTTTCATAAAACCTTGATTTTTTAAAGAATATTTTTTCAATAAACGCGGGATATTTAAAGAATATTTTTTCAATGAACTTGGATTGTTTAAGAATAATTTTCAAATAAACGCAAATTTTTAAGAATATTTTTCAAATAAATGTGGATTTTTTAAGAATATTTTTCAAATAAATGTGGATTTTCTAAGAATAATTCTGTTATGGACCTCTTTACGGCGATAGGACGAATTATTCGGCTGCTCTTCACACTTCAGGTAGAGTTCCAACCCGGTCTGTCCCAGCCCAGATCCTAACACGAAAAAAGGTAATTACAAACAAAAAAAAAAAAAAAAAGAACATCTCTATCACAAAAGGCTACCTTTACTCTCATGGGGACTTGTTGTTCTCATCCCACACTGGCCCTCCCTTCCAAGGCCCCGAACGCGTATTATTTAAATTATATTTTTTAATAAACGTGGATTTTTTAAGAATATTTTTTTAATAAACGCGGATTTTTTAAGAATATTATTTCAATAAACTTGGGTATTTTAAGAGTAATTTTCAAATAAACGCAAATTTTTAAGAATATTTTTCAAATAAATGTGGATTTTTTAAGAATATTTTTCAAATAAATGTGGATTTTCTAAGAATAATTTTCAAATAAATGCAGATTTTTTGAAAGTAGTTTTCAAATAAACACGGATTTTTTAAAAATATTTTTCAAATAAATGCGGATTTTTTAAACATTATTTTTTTAATAAGCGCCGATTCTTAAAGGAATATTTTCATAAAAAACGACTATTTTTTTATGGAATATATCTTTAAATATATCTTTTATAAACGTTATTTTTTTTTTAATATAGGCGGATTTATTATTTTTTTCAATTTTTAAAAAAATATTTATTCGGTGCAAGGGGTTTTTAAAGAGTATTTTTTTAACAAGGATTTTTGAAGAATTTTTTTTTCAATTTTTTCAAGAACTTTTGATCAAAAAAGCTATATTTTTAAAGAATATTTTTTCAATAAACGTGGGATATTTAAAGAATATTTTTTTCAATGAACTTGGATTGTTTAAAGAGTATTATATTATTAACCCCGGATTATTTAAAGAATATTTTTTAATAAACGCATATTATTTAAATTATATTTTTCAATAAACGTGGATTTTATAAGAATATTTTTTTTAGTAAATGCGGATTAGTTAAAGAATATAGTTTCAACTTAGATTTTTCAAGAATAGTTTTCAAAAACACGCAAATTTTTAGGAATATATTTTTAAAAAACGCGGGATATTTAAAGAATATTTTTTTAAAAAAACCCGAGAAATATTCAGGAATAATTTTCAAAAAAAAGCTAATTTTTATACCCTACACCACTATGTGGAAAGGGTATTATAAGTTTGTTTTGGTAAAAATGCATGTAACACCGCGAAATATACGTCGGAGACCCCCAATGTGTTATACCAATCTTCATATCTCGGCGAGATAAAGCAATTTCGAGATGTGTCCGTCCTTCCGTCCGTCCGTCTGTCCATTATAAATTGTAATCAAACTCCAGGCCGCAATTATGGACCGATCATCACGAAATTTTGTATGGAGGACGGTTTGAGACCAGAATAAATCCCTATTTTTATTGGTGATGATCGTGAAATATTTAGCGGGTGAAATGGACCAAAAACATAATATTTATCCAATTTTGTTGCGGCTCTGTAGGTCGCAATAATAATCCGATCAACGCGAAATTTTAAATAAGGTAAGGGTATATGACGAACAAGAAGCTTGCAATCTGAGATGATGGTCAGATAATATTTAGAGGGTTAAATGGACCACAACTTTTGTGTGAAAATTGTGAACATTATTAATATACAGCTTATATCTTTATTCTTGGAAGACATATTCCGGGTAAGTAAGATATACTTGGAAAATAAACTTTTGACCTTTCTATTGATGCCAATTATGTTGGTGTCCATGATAAGATAACAGAGTTACAGCCTAATATATCCAATTATTTGTTTGTATTGTAATAATAAACACGCTAGAGGTCGCAATTATAACTCAATAGTCACGAAATTTTGCACGAGGTAAGACTTTAGGTCGACGAAGGTGCCTACAATTGTGGATGATGATCTGATATTATTTAGCGGGTGAAATGGACCATTACTTTTGTATGAAAAATATAAACATTTTATGTTTGGTCCATATTTTAATTTCTGGAGGGCATATACCGCCAAAGTAGCCTACATATGAAAAAAGAATGACTGACCTTTCCACTGATACAAAATGCAATAATGAGTTTGGTAGATAACGAAGCTACTGCCTAATATAAAGTGTGTTTTCTGTAGAGAACCACATTTTCCTCCCACACTATAATTGTGTCTATCATGACAGAGAAATTCCCAGCTTGTGCATTATTGCGAATTACGTGGAGCCCAGGCTTATTAATTGTCCAATTGGATTTTTTATGCATATCGCACCTGTTTAACAGAAGAATAGTAACTAAAAATTTTAATTTTTTGTTAAGAAAATGAATTACCCACTGTAAAAATCTGCCATTTCTTTGTCTATTCTTTCGTTAAAAATACCGGTATTTCACTTTTGATACTACTAATTATGTACCAACAGTTTTTGTCTCTACTGAAAAATAGAAAAGTTTGAGTTACTACCTTTTTCTTGAACAGGTGCGATATATTGCAGCATGGGGTCGCTTCTCCATGTTTTTTTTAAATGTAAATTTTAACTGTGTCGCTACCGTTAATGTTTTTTTGAAATATTAATTTTTGTGACGGTGAAGGCACTGACCTCCTCCTAGCGTATAATTTTGGGATTTATACATACAACAATTTACCGCCAAGTCCGAACGGCGTGCCCTAAGACACCACTTGTAGAGAAGTTTTTCATGGCAGAAATACTCAGGAAATGTCGTCAACATTACTAAGGGATATTTCGGCACCTTCGATCGATTCCCCGGCCAGGTAACTTCAAACCATGGGAAAATACCCCTCAGTAATGTTGGCGACATTTTCTGAGTATTTCAGTCATGTAAAACTTCTCTACAAGTGGTAGCTTAGGGCACGCCGTTCGGACTCGGCGATAAACTGTAGGTCCCCATATCAGGAAATATGAATCGGAGTGTACTCATTGATATGAGAGAAGTCTCCTTTGTCCCTTATGGGATGTTTGTGGAACAATTATTATATTATAATTTAAGCTTGATACAATAAGTTTATTTGTTCCATAAATGAATTTTGATTTGCTGAAAGTTAATTTCCAGGGGTAGTAGTGTAGGGTATCACATGGTCGGCCCCGTTCGACTATAGTCTTTGCTTACTTGTTTTTAATAATCGTGGATTTTTTAAAGAATATTTTGTTAATAATTCTTTAAAGAATATTTTTCCAATAAACGCGGATTTTTTAAAGAATAATAAATAATTTTTTAATAAACGCGGATTTAGTAAATTTGTTAAAAAAACGTCGATTATTTAATAAAATTTTTATATTTTATTTTAATATTAATTTTATTTTATATACCAGTGGATTTTTCAAAGAATATTTTTTTATTTTCTTTTACCAATTACCCTCTCTCTGTCCTTTCTCTTTTGTTTCCACTCTAAAACGGCTTATAATTGAGGGACAAGATTAAATTGATTTAAAAGTTGCTTTGTTGTTTCGCTGAAACGTGACTTCATGTAAATTGTTCTAAAATATGTATTAAACAAACAATTTCTGGCTATTAAAAATTCCCCTCCAATAAAAAAGTTTATAACATTTAAATTAAATTACACCTCTCACGAATTTACTTGTGTAAGCTGTTTGTTTCGTTTAGAAGATTCCGTTAGTTTACATTTAACGATTTTTCTGGCCAGACAAAATCTAACTTAATAAAATTTGATGTCAAAACTTTTGTGGGGAGTTTTGTCGCTTGGCTTTTAATGGCAAACATTTTTTTGTGCAATGCAATTAAAAATGTATGAGGGTGGCAAGCTCTGTGGTTAGTATTTGACTGGTCCTTAGGGTTCCGAACATAAGTTTTTGTTATCGAAATATCATCAATAAAATGTCTAGTATTTAAAGTTTTGCCTTTAAAGTTCATTTATTTTCCCCTACCCCTTTCATTGGATTTTCTTTCATCTCTCACACTATTCCACATACATCACGTCTTGCCTGTCAATATTATATTTAAATAATTCATATTCAGGTTTTTTAAAATTGATTTATGGTTTTGTTTTGTGAAATCATTGCAATTATAAATAATTTTGCTTTTTTTTAGAATTTGGGCAATAAATTCGTGGAATTTAAAATCTTTATTGGAATAATAATTTAATAAAATTTAAAATGAATGAATAGAAAATAGCACCGCCAAAAAAAACTTTAAAGGGAGAGGTGGATGAAGGACATTTTGGTGTCCAAATCTTAGGAAGTATTGGCTACCCGTGACCTTATTATAATCTGTCAATCAGTCATTATAATTAGCCAACCTAGCATTTTTTAGGGATTTTAGGTCATTATGTCCGTGAAAAAATTTTATTGTTGTAATCAGTATTTCAAGGACAACATACGATGAAAATTTTAAAATTGTGACATTTTGTGAAGGATATTAGAGTCCATCCCCGAACTGTATTTCAAATTGAGAGAAGTATGATCGTGTGAAAGGCTGGACCAATGTAGAATCAATAACTTTTTTTTGTTCTTCTTTTATTAAAGCTTTGGAACCATTATTTCGGGAAAATATATTACCCAAGAGAAACATTATATCGCTGTTAGCTCGACAATCAAAACAATCTTCGAATCGCGCTGAGACTGCAGTTTTGAGGGATGTACCGGAACGATATGTCCAATATAGTCGATCTTCGAACTTAATTTAAGTTTGAGAGTAATATTAATATGCGAAAAAGTTGATTAACAAATTGTTGATTATTAAAAAGTCCACGCTTATTGAAAAATGTTTTTTAATGTCTGATTTGAAAAATATACATTTTTTAAAAGACCGCGTTTACTGAAAAATGTTTTTTTTTTTAATTTTAGATTAAATAGTGTTCGTTTATTGAAAAATATATTTTGAAAATTTTTGATAACTGAAAAAATATTCTTTAAAAAGTCCACGTTTACTGAAAAATATATTCTGAAAACTTGTGATTATTGAAACAGTATTCATGAAAATTCCATGATCACTGAAAAGTATATTTTACAAATTTCTGATTATTGAAAAAATATTCTTTAAAAAAATTCAGGATTACTGAAAAAATATTCTTTATAAAATTACATGATTATTACAAAAAATATTCTTTAAAAAATTCATGGTTATTGAACAAATATTCCTTATTAAAAATTACGATTATTGAAACATATTCTTAATTTAAAAAACATTCCTTAAAAAATCCACGTTTATGACGAAAATATTATTAAAAAATCCATTTTTGTTTAAATTTTATATTTGAAAAAATCCACGATTTTTTCAAAAATCAATTTTTTTTAGAAAATTAAAAAGTTCAAGGTTTTTAAAAAAAAATAATATATAAAAAACACAAACACAAAACACAAATAATATATAAAAAACACAATTTAAAAAAAAATTAAAAAAGTATAAAAAAATAAAATACTGTGTTTTCCTTATAAATGTTTTATTTATAAACCTGCTCCGAACTTCCGAACAACCGAATTTCCCTCTCTCAACCTGCAGCGGAACCCTATAACCAAATTACAGCCAATTATGCCGAAAATGTAGATTAAAAAATCCAAAAATACCTGAAATCAGGTGGTACCGCTATATGGGAGCGATACCAAATCCTGGATTTGGGATTTCCAAATGCCATGTTACAGCCAATTCGCTAATACTGAAAAAAATATTCTTAAAAAAATGTGCCATTATTGACAAAGTATATTCTTGTAACAAATCACGATTATTGCAAAAAGTTATTCTTTAAAAAATCCACGATTATTGAAAAAATTTATTATTAAGCCACGATTTTTGAAAAAATTTATTATTAAGCCACGATTGTTGAAAAAAATTTAAAAAAAAATCCACGACTATTGAAAATATTTTCTTTAAAATATCCACGATTATCGAATATATATTGTTTAAAAATATAAGGTTATTAAAAATATTGTTTAAAAATCCACGATTATTGTAAAATATTGTTTAAAAAATCCACTATTATTGAAAAATGTTGATAAACAAGTAAAAAAGTGTCAGTCGGCTTTGCCGACAGATATATGGTAATATTCAAAAAAGTTTTACAATCGTTGAAGTTGAGGTTCACCATTTAATAAGTCGCGAACTGTTAATATATTTTATAAAATATGAATACATTTATATATATTGAACTGTTTTAGCTACGATCTCATAATATGGACCATAACAAATAATTTTCGTGGAAGCTGCGCTGGTGGTAATATAAAAAAATGGGAAAAATGTGTTGAAGTTTACAAGTTTTTTTGTGTTCTTTCTTGATTTCTGGCCAAACCACGGAAAATTCAAACCTGTGCTCAAAGAAAGGACTAAAGAATACCCCTTAGGCAATATGGTTCTAGTGTATGACTTTTCGATATATACACTGCATCCCCCTAAAATCGATGCTGACATTTTGAAGTTTTGATTTCAGTGTTTTTCGAATTTTTCTTATAATTAGATGGTGCAACTAGATAATAATCCAAACTAGTTTATAGGATTGTAGAACTCGCGATTCCACGTCGTTCGATATATATCTCATGAGTGTGCTCCGTACAGCTTCCTAGTAATAGGAGTCCAAAGGCGAAAATTTGGTGCGTAAATTTTCTGAAAAAACCTATTTTTTGGCTTTAAAATTTACAACTGTCGTACAGGTACCCCTGAACCCCGCGTGATTTTAGTTTTTTTACGTGCCGGATCTAATAAGCCCTTCCGCGTTTGAATCCATCCACTATAACGTCGGATATAGATACCTTGAAAGTAGGAAAATCTGCAAAAATATATTTTGACAATTCCGCGAATTTAACCGCGATTTTCTTGGATTATTTTTACATAAATGTAATCCTTAATACGCGATTATTATATTTGCCAAAAAGTTGTGTCACAAATTACAAAGATTCGGGAGTAATATCCCTATTTATCCCAAAATAGAATGTGGTGGCACATCCGCAGTTCTTGACGAATCTGTCTAAAATAATTTATATTGACGTATTTTTAATAGGCGGCCATTGAAATCGGATGCACCTTATAATCATATGCACATCGCGTAATTTTTGCCCTCTTGAATGTTTTTTGAATAGTAAGATGCAACTGATGGCACACTTTGGCCGCTGAATGAAACATGGGAAAATCCATGCATATTGATAGACATGGACTCCCTGTATCCGAAAAGCACATGCACCTCAACCGATTTAAACCAATTCGCGAATTATACGGTTTTTAACTTCTTTGTTTTTTCTTTGATTGTAATTTCAATATTACTCTCTACTTCTTATTTCTATGGCTTTTCACAGAAAGCAAATATACTTTCACGATGACTAATTACTTTTCTCGTAGAAGTTTAAGCAAAATAATTCAGGATTTGGATCGAAATTTAGCGAAATAATAGAAAAACTCCCAACATTTATTTTTCAAATTTTTCGTCTTTAACCAAAAATATATTTTTGAAATAATTTCCAACAATAAGTTTCCGTTCTTTGTTGTTGTTGTAATATGCAAGTTATAAACGCGATCTTTATAATTTTGGTCTCACATATTTCTACGCGTTGTCTAGATTCTGTACGTATTTTTAAATTATTTTTTTAGAGATTTTTTGCACTCTGATCTAGAATAAATAAAATTTATTCCAAGATTTCTTCAATATTTGTTGATTTTCCGCGAAAATAAAAATAAATTTTGCAAATATTTTAGCATCTACGGATAGATATCAAATGCTGCTATCGATTCGTATATAAATGTTCTTATTACAACACAATAGGAATTTTTAAATATATTTTCTTTACAAGAGAGTAAAACCGCATATAACTTTTGAGTGCAGCATCCAATTTTGTGAACGCGAACAGATTTGAAACCACGATTTTTTCGTAACCCATGTACCAAAAATGGCGGATGTGCTCGCCAAAAAAGTTTTTATTTTTTTTTCTATGTAATTGTAAAGGAAATTTGAAATTTACCATATACCCTCAGCCAATGTGAAGTGAAACTTATATATCCGGACAGATCGAATGTATTTAAGGTCTCTTCAGAATTTTGTGGCCCTTTTTGGACATTGGAATTTGCCGACAAAAATGTGGATTAGGAATTAACTGCACTAATACACAAAAGTTGAATATTTGTAGGGCAGGTACCCTCAGGGAGGACCGATATGGGCCATTTTAGAAGTTAAACTAAATTTTGATAAAATATTAGGAGATCCAAAGTTTGGACCAAATTGGTTGCACCTTTCAAGTGATATCGTCATAGCATTTTAGTGAAATTTTCTAAATATTAGGGAGATGTACCGAAAGTGGACCGGTATTGCCCATGAAACTAATTTTGGATATAATATGACGAAGACCAAATGTTGGACCAAATGGGTTGAACAGTTCGAGAGTTATCGTGCTCTCCGACCGCCACATATGGTTTTTTACACCTTTCGGGCTGTTTCCCAAGAAATATAGACTTGCCCCTGAAAAAACTTTTACCGTCGTAATGGAGGTAGCGAATGCTAATCGCTTCAACAAAAATCAAAGTGATTCGAGAGCAGTTCGTAAAGTAAACATATCCGGAATTTTGTGTGAGAGGTACCAGAAGGAGTAGACAAATATAGTCCATATTCGAACGTGATCTATATCTGGTAGATATATTAGGATGTGCAAAGTATAGATTACATCGGTCACTCCCTTCAAGAGTTACCGTACGAAAAAATTTTCCGAACATTTTTGAACTTTTGTGGGGGAGGTACCTGAAGGAGTGGACCGATATGGCTTATCTTCGAACTTAAACCATGTTCGGACAAAATATTACTAAGGTCAAATGTTGGACCGAATCGGCAAATCCGTTCTAGAGTTATCTTGCGCTCCAACCACCTTACTCGGTGTCATAGGGGTTTTTGCAACTTTCATGCTATTTTCTCAAGAAGTATGGACTTGCCCCTAATGAAACTTGTACCGTCGTATAGGGGGCAGTGAATACAAGTTGCTACAACAAAAATTAAAGCGATTCGAGAGGTGGCCCTAAACGGAACTTTTCCGAAATTTTGTGTGGGAGGTACCCGAAGGAGTAGGCCGATTGAACCCATATTGGAACCTCATCTAAGTCTGGTAGAACTTTCACCATGTGCAAAGTATGGACCAAATCGGTTACTCCCTTCAAGAGTTATCGTGCGCACAAATTTTTCGAACATTTTCGAACTTTTGTGGGGGAGGTACCGGAAGGAGTGGACCGACTCCAAATTGTCTGAAACCGATTTCTTCCAAACATACTTGGGGTGTAAAACCATTATTTCGATGAGGCACTTTTGCCCGTATAAAAGTGTATATACCCTCGTTAGCATAAATGCGGAGGATATAAAAAACCTTAAACTTTACATGTTCCAAATTTTGTGTGGGAAATACCCTAAGGAGTGGTACGATGTACGTTCCATATTTGGACGTAATCCAAGTATGTACGCGAGTGTTATGTTAGGCACAACCAAGTTTAGTTAATGCCTCCAGATTTTTGGAGCTCCAGGGCCATTATCTCAAAAAGTATGGACTTGTCGCCGAAAAAGAATACACCGTCAAGGAAAAAAATACAAAGCCAAAATTCGATTTTTAACAAAAAATCAAAAATATCAACACTTGAACCAATACCAACAATTCTCTGTAAAAATATTTCGCAAGACCTGGCGAAGACTAAATACCAAGTATCAGCTACATTGGTTGTTTAGTGTGACTAAAAACTTGAAAATACCGAAAATCGGGCGATACCGTTCTATTGGAGCTATATCAAAACGTGGACTTATGTACATAATTTTTATCAGAAAAGTTTTTTGGTCCATTGGGAACCCTCAATGCAAAAATTCGGCGTATTTGGGCGTGAAACATATCGACGCCTCCAAACAATAGTATGCTAAATCGAGCATGTTTTCAAGTTCTTTACATTAAATTCTGTCAAATTTTGGTAATGATCGGACAATCCGAACAGAAGTTATAAACAAATATTTACTTAGCATAGTACTGAAGGTCAAAGAAATTTCCAAACTTTTAGAGCTTGTCCTGCAAAACTCGCTTTTCAGAATTAGCAAACTATTATTTGGAGGTGTCGAACGTCCTTTTACTTAAATTTTGTCTAATTTTGGTAATGATCGGTCAATCCGAACAGAAGTTATAAACAAATATTGACTTAGCATAGTACTGAAGTTAAAAAAAATTCCAAACTTTGAGAGCTTCTCCTGCAAAACTCCCTTTTTTGACTTAGCATACTATTATTTGGAGGTGTCGATATGTAAAATCTTAAAAATTCCGAAAATCGGGAGGTACCGTTATATGGGGTCTATATCAAAACGTGGACCTAAGTCCATAATTTTTATTGGAAAAGTTCTTTGTAAGGTGAAAACCCCGCATCTAAACATTCAACCAATTTGGTTGAAAAGTGTAGCTAAAATATTCAAAATACCGAAACATACCGTTGCATGGGGACTATCCCAAAACGTTTACCGACCTTCCCAATTTTTTGCTCTCGACATTGTCAGTGAATTATAATTTTATACCAAAATTTATCTGCCAACGCCCCAACTCCTTTTATATTTGGCCACCGTTTATTTTATGTCGCGAGCTCGACATAGTGCAGCGTTTTTTTAAGTTATGCGCCATTATCTCGGGAATCTATGGACTTGCCCTCGAAAAAATTACAATGACGTAACGGGGGCCGCACGAACATCCTGTTACAAAAAAATTCGTAACGATTCGTGAGGTGTCACTAAACTGCACTTATTTCAAATTTTGTGTGAGAGGTACCTGAAGGAGTGGACCGATGTAATCCATATTTGAACCTGATGTATGCCTAGAGGTAGTATAACCATATGCAAAGTTTGGTTCAATTCGGTTTGAACATTTGAACCGATACCCAAAATTTGAACCGAATCGATTGATCCGTTCGAGAGTTATCGTGCGCACCAGCCAGACAGACAGACAGACGGACGGACATTGCTAGATCTACTCAAAATTGTCTGAAACGGTTATCGTACAAACATACTTGGGGTCTAAAACCATTATATCGATGAGGCACATTTTTGGTCGTATCAAAGTGTAAATCATTGTATATTATAGAAAGTACATGTTTTTTCCAACCGAACTATCTGCAATTTGACAGTTGAGGTTCTCAGTATTCATGAAACATCGTCAACATAGGTCCATGTTTTGGTATAGCCCCCATATATCGGTACCTCCCGATTTTCGGTATTTTGAGAATTTTAGCTACAATTTTTAACCGAACTAGCTGTAATTTGCCATTTGAGGTTTTCAGTGGTCATGAAATATCTCCGCTAAACATCGTCAAGATAGGTCCATGCTTTGGTGTAGCCCCCATATAACGGTACCTCCCGATTTTCGGTATTTTGAGAATTTTGGCCACAATTTGTAACCGAACTATCTGCAATTTGACATTTGAGGTTCTCAGTGGTCATGAAACATCACCACCAAACATCGTCAAGATATGTCCATGTTTTGGTATGGCCCCCTGATAACCGTACCTCCCGATTTTGGTATTTTGAGCATTTTAGTTACAATATTTAACCGAACTAGCAGTAATTTGCCATTTGAGGTTCTCAGTGGTCATGAAATATCTCCACCAAACATCGTCAACATAGGTCCATGTTTTGGTATAGCCCCCATATAACGGTACCTCCCGATTTTCGGTATTTTGTAACCGAACTATCTGCAATTTGACACTTGAGGTTCTCAGTGGTCATGAAACATCTTCACCAAACATCGTCAACATAGGTCCATGTATGGTATGGCCCCCTTATAACCGTACCTCCCGATTTTCCGTATTTTGAGCATTTTAGTTAAAATTTTTAACCGAACTAGCTGTAATTTGACATTTGAGGTTCTCAGTGGTCATGAAACATCTCCACGAAACATCGTCAACATAGGTCCATGTTTTGGTATAGCCCCCCTTATAACCATACCTCGGTATTTTGAGCATTTTAGCCACAATTTTTAACCGAACTATCTGCAATTTGACATTTGTGGTTCTCAGTGGTCATGAAATATCTCCACGAAACGTCGTCAACATAGGTTCATGTTTTGGTATAGCCCCCATATATCGGTACCTCCCGATTTTCGGTATTTTGAGAATTTTAGCTACAATTTTTAACCGAACTAGCTGTAATTTGCCATTTGAGGTTCTCAGTGGTCATGAAATATCACCACCAAACATCGTCAACATATGTCCATGTTTTGGTATAGCCCCCATATAACGGTACCTCTCGATTTTCGGTATTTTGAGAATTTTAGCCACAATTTGTAACCGAGCTATCTGCAATTTGACATTTGAGGTTCTCAGTGGTCATGAAACATCTTCACCAAACATCGTCAACATAGGTCCATGTTTTGGTATGGCCCCCTTATAACCGTACCTCCCGATATTCGGTATTTTTAGCATTTTAGTTACAATATTTAACCGAACTAGCTGTAATTTGACATTTGAAGTTCTCAGTGGTCATAAAACATCTCCAACGAAACATCGTCAATATAGGTCCATGTTTTGTTATAGCCCCCATATAACGGTACCTCCCAATTTTCGGTATTTTGAGAATTTTAGCTACAGTTTTTAACCGAAATAGCTGCAATTTGACATTTGAAGTTCTCAGTGGTCATAAAACATCTCCAACGAAACATCGTCAATATAGGTCCATGTTTTGGTTTATCCCCCCCCCTCCATTTTCGGTAATTTTCAGTGGTCACGAAATTTCTTCACTAAAATTCGTCAACATGGGTCCATTTTTGAGGGTCTACATTGTTTTGATGAAACTACCCTCAATTTGACTCTTGAAGTTCCCTGCAGCTATAAAACTTTCCCGCTTACAAATTTAAAGATAAGTTGACTCTTTGATATAGCCCCGTAGCTGAACACATTTTTTTAGATTAGATTAGATAACTGTGGAACAAAATGGAAGTGAAAGTCTGGGGCACCGAAAATTCCTCTTGGGGAAGAAAGGCCTTGGTGAGTATATTATGAACCCCGAAGGACAGATCCGCCGTGAGTCGAACTTACGCGTTATGGCGTGATGAAATTTTTGTTAGAGACCCTGTGGGCCATCAGGAATTAGCGTTGTATCTTTGTTCACTGTTGCTTAAGTGCTCTACAAAAACAACAAACACAGATATAATGCTAATTCATGATGGCTTACAGGGTCTCTTGCAAAAACTTCATCACGCCATAACGCGGAAGTTCGACTCACGGCGCATCTGTCCTTCGGGGTTTTTAATATACACACACCAAGGGCTTTCATCTCCAAAAGGAATTATCTCTGCCCCAACATTTGTGTTCACAGTGGAATTTAAGCAATAGTGGGAAGCAGTAGGAGTCTATCCATTGTCGAAAAGTTGTTCCACCTAAAATTGTGAAAGGACCCTAATTATTCCATTTTAATTAAGACCATTTTATGGTGGAGGGTATAAAAAGTTCGGCCCGGCCGAACTTAACGACTTTTTACTTGTTTTTCATTCAAACAGTCGTTATGATAAAGACCTATAATTCAGTTACACCCTATTTCTCTGCCGATGGCAGGTGTTATTGGTATTTGCCCTTCTTTTAAACATATGTATATGTATGTATGTGTGTCTTCTTTTAAAATGTCCCTCATCTATATCTCTTTTTTTGTCGACTGAACATTTTGTTATCTTTAGTTAAATTTGTCACATAAGTAGCTTATGGAAGAAAATATAGAATTTTCAGTTTTATTTGTTAGTCCACCATTTGTCATGTCATATTTGTCTGCTCTCAGTCTATCTTTCCTTGTATATCTAAAGTTTATTTCCTTTATTTGTCCGAACGTCTGTCGTTTTGAACTATGAATGAACGTTTAACATTGTCTCTCTCTCTACATCCTATACGTTATGTTGAACTATTAGATTCATCCTGTTGGATGGGGTTCATTGCTGTTTAATGTCAACACTTTCAGTGTCGATGGGTTCGTTTTGCCTTCTTTGCAGATTCTTTTGTCCATTGTGGGCACTTGAATGGGGTTTTCAGGAAATTGTTGATTTTAAGAATTGTTTTAAAGGAAATTTTATGATCAGTCAAGAATTTCTACAATAAAAGATGCATCTACTTAAGATACATCTTAAGAAAAAAGTAATTTATGGACTTTTAGGTGTGATGTGTCAAATCAAATCAGCAATTCAAATATCAGGTATCAGCACCTTATCATGGTGCTAAAATCAGGAGCTATTGGCCAGTTGGTAGTGTATAATTCTTTACTCATCACTAGGTAACAAAACTTAACAAAAAATAAAGCATACTTTTAGGCTGTAATTTTGTTCAAGGTTTATTTGCATTCCAAATTATTTTCAATAAATAAACGTTTTAAAATGTTAATTTTTTTTTTAAATTTTACACTAATGCCAATTAATATTTTTGAATTATATTTCGAAAATGTTTATTTCTCTTTAATTAATTTAAAGCGCCAAAGAATTTTGCCAATAAATTTGCTTTACCACCAAAAAATAAAATCAATATTGGAAATTGGTAATTTCCCAATAAATTCTGTTCAATTTCCACATCAACAAAAATGTAGCTCAAAGTATAAACCAATATTTATGTAGAGCAGTCAAAATATGTCACAACTATGTATGTGGTATGGCACATTTGTATTAGTTGCCATACATATAACACGAACGCAGGCAAATGAACTCCCACCCACTACCTCTTTAAAGGCAAAGTGGTAATGTTGCCATAAGGCAAACTTTAAATCTTGAAATCAACAACGGATTCGGGATTCTAAAACACTTGATATATTAAAGACATTGCAAAGTCTTTCATAAAAGGATAACGTATAATTCGGTAGAAAGATGACAAATGTTTAAGAAACAACCCTTGCGAAGTCTTCCGTTTATAAAATAACTTGAATGGAACCTAGTGGATTGCCTAATGTGGAGTTTAAAAAATATTTCGATTAAAAATGTTTTGTGGTAACCCTAAAACACTTCTCAAAATGTTTATGTTAAAACATGCAAATGCATGTGCAAATTTTATATATTAACATTTGTTTCCTACTTTCTTCTATTCCTCTGAGCCCTTTCTCTTTTGAACTTGATTGGTGTTCGCTTTTCCGTCTAACACGTCCTAAAAAGTTTGTGTGCATGTTGGTTATAATTCTCAAACATTATCACGACATTTGGGGCAGAGTAACAAATTGCATTGTCGCACAATTTTTGGCACCAATTTCGAAAACAGAGAAAACAAGGAAGGATGGAAATTAGAAGGAAACACCCTCTCGTTAATGTTTTGTTAAAAGAAGGATAATAATAAACGGATTTTTTAAATGTTTTTCAAAAATTGTTGATTTGTTTAAACAATAATTTTCCATAAAAATATTTTTTCCATTAACGAGGATTTTCTTAAAACTATTTTTCCATAAAAATTGATTTTTTAAACAATATTTTCCTATAATCGGGGATTTTTAAAAAATATTTTTTCAATAAACGTGAATTTTTTAAACAATATTTTTTCCATAAACGTGGATTTTTAACAAACGTGGATTTTTTAAACAATATTTTTTCCATAAACGTGGATTTTTTAAACAATATTTTTTCCATAAACGTGGATTTTTTAAACAATATTTTTTCCATAAACGTGGATTTTAAAAACAATATTTTTTCCATAAACGTGGATTTTTTAAACAATATTTTTTCCATAAACGTGGATTTTTTAAACAAAATTTTTTTTCCATAAACGTGGATTTTTTAAACAATATTTTTTCCATAAAAGTGGATTTTTTAAACAATATTTTTCCATAAACGTGGATTTTTTAAACAATATTTTTTCCATAAACGTGGATTTTTTAAACAATATTTTTTCCATAAACGTGGATTTTTTAAACAATATTTTTTCCATAAACGTGGATTTTTTAAACAATATTTTTTCCATAAACGTGGATTTTTTAAACAATATTTTTTCCATAAACGTGGATTTTTTAAACAATATTTTTTCCATAAACGTGGATTTTTTAAACAATATTTTTTCCATAAACGTGGATTTTTTAAACAATATTTTTTCCATAAACGTAGATTTTTTAAACAATATTTTTTTCCATAAACGTGGATTTTTTAAACAATATTGTTTTCCATCAACGTGGATTTTTTAACAAAAAATTTTAACGTGGATTTTTTAACAAAAAATTTTAACGTGAATTTTTTAACAATATTTTTTCCATAAACGTGAATCTTTTAAAAAATATTTGTATACGTGAAATTTTAAACGATATTTTTTCAACAAGCGTGGATTTTTTAAACAATTTTTTCCATAAAGTTGGATTTTTTAAACAATATTTTGTCATAAACGTGGATTTTTTGAACAATATTTTGTCCTTAAATGTGGATTTTTTAAACAACATTTTTCCATTAACGTAAATTTTTTTAAACAATATTTTTTCCATAAACGTGGATTTTTTAAAAAATATTTTATGAATAATCGTGATTTTTCAAAAAAATATTTTATGAATAATCGTGATATTTCAAAAAAATATTTTATGAATAATCGTGATTTTTTAAAAATATTTTTTCAATAATCGTAAATTTTTCAAAAAACTTTTTTTCAATAATTGTGGATTTTTCAAAAAACATTTTTTTAATAATTGTGGATTTTTTTAAAAATTTTTTTCCATTGGTCGTGAATTTTTTAATAATCGTGGATTTTTTAAAAGGTATCTTTTCAATAATCGTGTTTTTTATAAAATATTTTTTCAATAATCGTGGATTTTTTAAAAGGTATCTTTTCAATAATCGTGTTTTTTATAAAATATTTTTTCAATAATCGTGGATTTTTTAAACAATATTTTTTCAATAATCGTAGAATTTTTAAAAAATATTTTTTCAATAATCGTGGATTTTTTAAACAATATTTTTTCAATAATCATGTATTTTTTAAAAAATCGTGGATTTTTTTAAACAATATTTTTTCAATAATCATGTATTTTTTAAAAAATCGTGGATTTTTTAAAAGGTATCTTTTCAATAATCGTGTTTTTTATAAAATATTTTTTCAATAATCGTGGATTTTCAAAAAATATTTAACTTTTTAAAAAATATTTTTTTTTATATTGACGAAGATTTTTTAAAATTTTTTTTTTTTCAATTATCGTGGATTTTTTAATATTTCTTTAATTAATAGTGGATTTTTTAAAATTTGTTTTTTCAATAATCGTGAATTTTTTTAAAAAATATTTCGTTTCAACAATCTTGGATTTTTTATTTTTTTGTCGATAGTCAGGGATTTTTTAAAAAATATTTCCTTTCAACAATCGTGGATTTTTTATTTTTTTTTTAAAACGTGGATTTTTTGAAAAATACTTTTTTTAAATTTTTTTCAATTATCGTGGATTTTTTAAAATTTCTTTCATTAATAGTGGATTTTTTAAAATTAATTTTTTCAATAATCGTGGGTTTTTTAAAAAACATTTTCTTTCAACAATCGTGGATTTTTTAATGAAAATATTTTTTCAATAATCGTGGATTTTTTATTGAAAATATTTTTTCAATAATCGTGAATTGTTTTAAGGAATATATTTTTTCAATAATCGTGGATTTTTTGAGGAATATTTTTTCAACAATCGTGAATTTTTTTAAAAACTATTTTTTTCAATAATCCTGGATTTAAAAAAATATTTTTTTCAATAGCGTGGGTTTTTTTAAGAAATATTTTTTTAATAATCGTGGATTTTTTAAACAATACTTTTTTAATAATCGCGGATTTTTTAACAATATTTTTTCAATAATCGTGGATTTTTTAAAATATATTTTTCCAATAATCGTGGATTTTTTAAAATATATTTTTCCAATAATCGTGGATTTTTTAAAATATATTTTTCCAATAATCGTGGATTTTTTAAAATATATTTTTCCAATAATCGTGGATTTTTTAAAATATATTTTTCCAATAATCGTGGATTTTTTAAAATATATTTTTCCAATAATCGTGGATTTTTTAAAATATATTTTTCCAATAATCGTGGATTTTTAAGGATTTTTTTTTTTTCAATAATACTCCACTATTATTTTTTAAAGAATTGTTTCCAATAACCTTGGATTTTTAAGGAATACTTTTTCAATAACTGTGGATTTTTTAAGGATTTTTTTCAATAATCTGGATTTTTAACAAATATTTTTCAATAATCGTGGATTTTTTAAAAAATATTTTTTCAATAATCGTGGATGTTTTAAAAAATATTTTTTCAATAAGCGTGGATTTTTTAAAAAATATTTTTTCAATAATCGTAGATTTTTTAAAAATAATTTTTTCAATAATCGTGGATTTTTTAAACAATATTTTTTCCATAAACGTGGATTTTTTAAAAAATATTTTTTCAATAATCGTGGATTTTTTAAAAAATATTTTTTCAATAATCGTGGATTTTTTAAAAAATATTTTTTCAATAATAGTGGATTTTTTAAAAAATATTTTTTTCAATAATCGTGGATTTTTTAAAAAATATTTTTTTCAATAATCGTGGATTTTTTAAAAAATATTTTTTCAATAATCGTGGATTTTTTAAAAAATATTTTTTCAATAATCGTGGATTTTTTAAAAAATATTTTTTCAATAATCGTGGATTTTTTAAAAAAATATTTTTTCAATAATCGTGGATTTTTTAAAAATATTTTTTCAATAATCGTGGATTTTTTAAAAAATATTTTTTCAATAATCGTGGATTTTTTAAAAAAATATTTTTTCAATAATCGTGGATTTTTTAAAAATATTTTTTCAATAATCGTGGATTTTTTAAAAAATATTTTTTCAATAATCGTGGATTTTTTTAAAAAATATTTTTTCAATAATCGTGGATTTTTTAAAAAAAAATTTTTCAATAATCGTGGATTTTTTAAAAATATTTTTTCAATAATCGTGGATTTTTTAAAAAATATTTTTTCAATAATCGTGGATTTTTTAAAAAATATTTTTTCAATAATCGTGGATTTTTTAAAAAATATTTTTTCAATAATCGTGGATTTTTTAAAAAATATTTTTTCAATAATCGTGGATTTTTTAAAAAATATTTTTTCAATAATCGTGGATTTTTTAAAAAATATTTTTTCAATAATCGTGGATTTTTTAAAAAATATTTTTTCAATAATCGTGGATTTTTTAAAAAATATTTTTTCAATAATCGTGGATTTTTTAAAAAATATTTTTTCAATAATCGTGGATTAAAAAAATCAGTAATCGATTTTAAAATTCATTTCAATAATCGTAAATTTTTTAAAAATTATTTTTCCAATAAACGTGGATTTTTTTAATTTTTTTTTTCAATAATCGTGGAGTTTAAAAAAATATTTTTTCAATAATCGCGAATTTTTTAAACAATATTTTTTTATTTGTAAATCTTTTCACCCACCACAATTTACAATTGGAATAGGTTATAACAATTCATGTCATGCTTAAATGCTACATGATATCCAGCTTTTTGGCTACTTAACCGTATAAGTGTCAAATTTTACAGCCAATTAAACATTTATCTTCCCAAATGCAGTTACATTCGCACGCTATTTCTCTTACATACAAGTCAAGCGGAAAGTTGAAGTATGTATGTGTTCGTGTGTTAACACCTTCAGAAAAAATTCTTAACACAATTCTTGACCATAAAACTTTTTTTGTTTGTGCAGACTAAAGACCAAGGGAACAAATGGTCATAAAATACATAAGAACCAATATAAACACACATTCACCAAAAGAAATGTTTGTTGTGTGTGTGTGTGAATACACACACGTATTTGTTCTTTATTAGCTTAAGAAGTTATTTCAACAATTCTCCTCAAGTTAACATTCTTTTTAAGAAACAAACACACCCGTGTCCGTAGTCAAACAGAGTGTTGTCCTTTTTAGGAAACTTTTATTTAGTTTCTTGTTGTACTGTTCTATTGTCTTTCATTCGAAGAAATAGTAACACAAAAGAATTCCACAATTGTTATTGTGTTTTCCACCCTTTTGTTCTAAATGTTGTTGTCTCAAGTGAAAAATGTCCTTTATAGAGACAATTGGCCATAAAGTGGCAGTATTAGGCAGACTCATGAAGAAGAAGATGATACTTATTGTGTGTGTTTAAGTTAAAAGACAAACAGAAACAATAAACTGAAAATGCTAAACGAAAACAACTACAACAATAATAATAATTTATACTAAACGATACTTAAGCCGCAAAATGAGTTCTTTTCACAAATAAAATTGGACAATAAGGCTTAAAATATCTACTTAAATATTTTCGTATGTAACGTTGTGGAAAGTGTTCCCCTCGTAAAGGAAACAATTATAATTAATATAAACAAATTGCTAAAAATATATAAGACATATATATTGGTTTATTTGTGGTCCAAAATATTCTTTAAAAAATCCACATTTATTGGTGGTCCATGAAAAAATATTCTTTAAAAAATCCACGTTTATTGGTGGTCCATGAAAAAATATTCTTTAAAAAATCCACGTTTGTTGGTGGTCAATAAAAAATATTCTTTAAAAAATCCACGTTTATTGGTGGTCAATAAAAAAATATTCTTAAAAAATCCACGTTTATTGGTGGTCAATAAAAAAAATATTCTTTAAAAAATCCACGTTTATTGGTGGTCAATAAAAAAATATTCTTTAAAAAATCCACGTTTATTGGTGGCCCATGAAAAAATATTCTTTAAAAAATCCATGAAAATATATTCTTTAAAAAATCCACGTTTATAGTTGGTCCATGAAAAAATATTCTTTAAAAAATCCATGAACAAATATTCATTAAAAAATCCATGTTTATTGGTGGTCCATGAAAAAATATTCTTGAAAAATCCACGTTTATTGTTGGTCCATGAACAAATATTCATTAAAAATCCACGTTTATTGTTGGTCCATGAACAAATATTCATTAAAAAATCCACGTTTATTGTTGGTCCATGAACAAATATTCATTAAAAATCCACGTTTATTGTTGGTCCATGAACAAATATTCATTAAAAAATCCACGTTTATTGGTGGTCCATGAAAAAAGTATTCTTTAAAAAATCCACGTTTATTGGTGGTCCATGAAAAAATATTCTTTAAAAAATCCACGTTTATTGGTGGTCCATGAAAAAATATTCTTTAAAAAATCCACGTTTATTGGTGGTCCATATAAAATATTCTTTAAAAAATCCACGTTTATTGGTGGTCCATGAAAAAATATTCTTTAAAAAATCCACGTTTATTGGAAAATCCACGTTTATTGGTGGCCCATGAAAAAATATTCTTTAAAAAATCCATGAAAATATATTCTTTAAAAAATCCACGTTTATTGGTGGTCCATGAAAAAATATTCTTTAAGAAATCCATGAAAAAATATTCTTTAAAAAATCCACGTTTATTGGTGGTCCATGAAAAATATTCTTTAAAAAATCCACGTTTATTGGTGGTCCATGAACAAATATTCATTAAAAAATCCATGTTTATTGGTGCTCCATGAAAAAATATTCTTTAAAAAAATCCACGTTTATTGGTGGTCCATGAAAAAATATTCTTTAAAAAATCCACGTTTATTTGTGGTCCATGAAAAAATATTCTTTAAAAAAATCCACGTTTATTGGTGGTCCATGAAAAAATATTCTTTAAAAAATCCACGTTTATTGGTGGTCCATGAAAAAATATTCTGTAAAAAATCCGCGTTTATTGGTGGTCCATGAAAAAATATTCTTTAAAAAATCCACGTTTTTTGGTGGTCCATGAAAAAATATTCTTTAAAAAATCCACGTTTATTTGTGGTCTATGAAAAAATATTCTTTAAAAAAATCCACGTTTATTGGTGGTCCATGAAAAAATAATCTTTAAAAAATCCACGTTTATTGGTGGTCCATGAAAAAATATTCTTTAAAAAATCCACGTTTATTGGTGGTCCATGAAAAAATATTCTTTAAAAAATCCACGTTTATTGGTGGTCCATGAAAAAATATTCTTTAAAAAATCCACGTTTATTTGTGGTCCATGAAAAAATATTCTTTAAAAAATCCACGTTTGTTGGTGGTCCATGAAAAAATATTCTTTAAAAAATCCACGTTTATTGATGGTCCATGAAAAAATATTGTTTAAAAAATCCACGTTTATTGATGGTCCATGAAAAAATATTGCTTAAAAAATCCACGTTTATTGATGGTCCATGAAAAAATATTGCTTAAAAAATCCACGTTTATTGATGGCCCATGAAAAAATATTGTTTAAAAAATCCACGTTTATTGATGGTCCATGAAAAAATATTGTTTAAAAAATCCACGTTTATTGGTGGTCCATGAAAAAATATTGTTTAAAAAATCCACGTTTATTGATGGCCCATGAAAAAACATTGTTTAAAAAATCCACGTTTATTGATGGTCCATGAAAAAATATTGTTTAAAAAATCCACGTTTATTGATGGTCCATGAAAAAATATTGTGTAAAAAATCCACGTTTATTGATGGTCCATGAAAAAACATTGTTTAAAAAATCCACGTTTATTGATGGTCCATGAAAAAATATTGTTTAAAAAATCCACGTTTATTGATGGCCCATGAAAAAATATTGTTTAAAAAATCCACGTTTATTGATGGTCCATGAAAAAATATTGTTTAAAAAATCCACGTTTATTGATGGTCCATGAAAAAATATTGTTTAAAAAATCCACGTTTATTGATGGTCCATGAAAAAATATTGTTTAAAAAATCCACGTTTATTGATGGCCCATGAAAAAATATTGTTTAAAAAATCCACGTTTATTGATGGTCCATGAAAAAATATTGCTTAAAAAATCCACGTTTATTGATGGTCCATGAAAAAATATTGCTTAAAAAATCCACGTTTATGGTGGTCCATTAAAAAATATTCTTTAAAAAATCCACGTTTATTGGTTGTCCATGAAAAAAATATTCTTTAAAAAATCCACATTTATTGGTGGTCAATGAAAAAATATTCTTTAAAAAATCCACGTTTATTGGTGGTCCATGAAAAAATATTCTTTAAAAAATCCACGTTTATTGGTGGTCCATGAAAAAATATTCTTTAAAAAATCCAAGTTTATTGGTGGTCCATGAAAAAAAAATTATAAAAAATCCACGTTTGTTGTTGCTCCGTGAAAAAATGTTCTTGAAAAATCCACGTTTATTGTTGGTCCATGAACAAATATTCATTAAAAAATCCACGTTTATTGGTGGTCCATGAAAAAATATTCTTTAAAAAATCCACGTTTATTGGTGGTCCATGAAAAAATATTCTTTAAAAAATCCACGTTTATTGGTGGTCCATGAAAAAATATTCCTTAAAAAATCCACGTTTATTGGTGGTCCATGAAACAATATTCTTTAAAAAATCCACGTTTATTGGTGGTCCATGAAAAAATATTCTTTAAAAAATCCACGTTTATTGGTGGTCCATGAAAAAATATTCTTTAAAAAATCCAAGTTTATTGGTGGTCCATGAAAAAAAAATTATAAAAAATCCACGTTTGTTGTTGCTCCGTGAAAAAATGTTCTTGAAAAATCCACGTTTATTGTTGGTCCATGAAAAAATATTCATTAAAAAATCCACGTTTATTGGTGGTCCATGAAAAAATATTCTTTAAAAAATCCACGTTTATTGGTGGTCCATGAAAAAATATTCTTTAAAAAATCCACGTTTATTGGTGGTCCATGAAAAAATATTCTTTAAAAAATCCACGTTTATTGGTGGTCCATGAAAAAATATTCTTTAAAAAATCCACGTTTATTGGTGGTCCATGAAAAAATATTCTTTAAAAAATCCACGTTTATTGGTGGTCCATGAAAAAATATTCTTTAAAAAATCCACGTTTATTGGTGGTCCATGAAAAAATATTCTTTAAAAAATCCACGTTTATTGGTGGTCCATGAAAAAATATTCTTTAAAAAATCCACGTTTATTGGTGGTCCATGAAAAAATATTCTTTAAAAAATCCAAGTTTATTGGTGGTCCATGAAAAAAAATTGTAAAAAATCCACGTTTATTGGTGGTCAATGAAAAAATATTCTGTAAAAATCCACGTTTATTGGTGGTCCATGAAAAAATATTCTTTAAAAAATCCACGTTTATTGGTGGTCCATGAAAAAATATTCTTTAAAAAATCCACGTTTATGGTGGTCCATGAAAAAATATTCTTTAAAAAATCCACATTTATTGGTGGTCCATGAAAAAATATTCTGTAAAAAATCCATGTTTATTGGTGGTCCATTAAGAAATATTCTGTAAAAAATCCACTTTTATTGGTGGTCCATGAAAAAATATTCTGTAAAAAAATCCACGTTTATTGGTGGTCCATGAAAAAATATTCTGTAAAAAATCCATGTTTATTGGTGGTCCATTAAGAAATATTCTGTAAAAAATCCACTTTTATTGGTGGTCCATGAAAAAATATTCTGTAAAAATCCACGTTTATTGGTGGTCCATGAAAAAATATTCTTTAAAAAATCCACGTTTATTGGTGGTCCATGAAAAAATATTCTTTAAAAAATCCACGTTTATGGTGGTCCATGGAAAAATATTCTTTAAAAAATCCACGTTTATTGGTGGTCCATGAAAAAATATTCATTAAAAAATCCACGTTTATTGTTGGTCCATGAAAAAATATTCATTAAAAAATCCACGTTTATTGATGGTCCATGAAAAAATATTGTTTAAAAAAATCCACGTTTATTGATGGTCCATGAAAAAATATTGTTTAAAAAATCCACGTTTATTGATGGTCCATGAAAAAATATTGTTTAAAAAATCCTCGTTTATGGGTGGTCCATAAAAAATATTCTGTAAAAAATCCACGTTTATTGGTGGTCCATGAAAAAATATTCTTTAAAAAATCCACGTTTATTGGTGGTCCATGAAATAAATATTCTTTAAAAAATCCACGTTTATTGGTGGTCCATGAAATAAATATTCTTTAAAAAATCCACGTTTATTGTTGCCATGAAAAATATTGTTTAAAAAATCCACGTTTATTGATGGTCCATGAAAAAATATTGTTTAAAAAATCCACGTTTATTGATGGTCCATGAAAAAATATAGCTTAAAAAATCCACGTTTATTGATGGCCCATGAAAAAATATTGTTTAAAAAATCCACGTTTATTGATGGTCCATGAAAAAATATTGTTTAAAAAATCCACGTTTATTGGTGGTCAATAAAAAATATTCTTAAAAAATCCACGTTTATAGGTGGTCCATGAAAATATATTCTTAAAAAATCCACGTTTATAGGTGGTCCATGAAAAAATATTCTTTAAAAAATCCACGTTTATTGGTGGTCCATGAAAAAATATTATTTAAAAAATCCACGTTTATTGGTGTTCCATGAAAAAATATTCTTTAAAAAATCCACGTTTGTTGGTGGTCCATGAAAAAATATTCTTTAAAAAATCCACGTTTATTGATGGTCCATGAAAAAATATTGTTTAAAAAATCCACGTTTATTGGTGGTCCATGAAAAAATATTCTTTAAAAAATCCACGTTTATTGATGGTCCATGAAAAAATATTGTTTAAAAAATCCACGTTTATTGGTGGTCCATGAAAAAATATTCTTTAAAAAATCCACGTTTATTGGTGTTCCATGAAAAAATATTCTTTAAAAAATCCACGTTTGTTGGTGGTCCATGAAAAAATATTCTTTAAAAAATCCACGTTTATTGGTGGTCCATGAAAAAATATTCTTTAAAAAATCCACGTTTATTGGTGTTCCATGAAAAAATATTCTTTAAAAAATCCACGTTTATTGATGGTCCATGAAAAAATATTCTTTAAAAAATCCAAGTTTATTGATGGTCCATGAAAAAATATTGTTTAAAAAATCCACGTTTATTGGTGGTCCATGAAAAAATATTCTTTAAAAAATCCACGTTTATTGATGGTCCATGAAAAAATATTCTTTAAAAAATCCACGTTTATTGGTGGTCCATGAAAAAATATTCTTTAAAAAATCCACGTTTATTGGTGGTCCATGAAAAAATATTCTTTAAAAAATCCACGTTTATTGGTGGTCCATGAAAAAATATTCTTTAAAAAATCCACGTTTATTGATGGTCCATGAAAAAATATTGTTTAAAAAATCCACGTTTATTGGTGGTCCATGAAAAAATATTCTTTAAAAAATCCACGTTTATTGATGGTCCATGAAAAAATATTGTTTAAAAAATCCACGTTTATTGGTGGTCCATGAAAAAATATTCTTTAAAAAATCCACGTTTATTGGTGTTCCATGAAAAAATATTCTTTAAAAAATCCACGTTTGTTGGTGGTCCATGAAAAAATATTCTTTAAAAAATCCACGTTTATTGGTGGTCCATGAAAAAATATTGTTTAAAAAATCCACGTTTATTGGTGGTCCATGAAAAAATATTCTTTAAAAAATCCACGTTTATTGGTGGTCCATGAAAAAATATTCTTTAAAAAATCCACGTTTATTGGTGTTCCATGAAAAAATATTCTTTAAAAAATCCACGTTTGTTGGTGGTCCAGGAAAAAATATTCTTTAAAAAATCCACGTTTATTGGTGGTCCATGAAAAAATATTCTTTAAAAAATCCAAGTTTATTGGTGGTCCATGAAAAAAAATTGTAAAAAATCCACATTTATTGGTGGTCCATGAAAAAATATTCTGTAAAAAATCCATGTTTATTGGTGGTCCATTAAGAAATATTCTGTAAAAAATCCACTTTTATTGGTGGTCCATGAAAAAATATTCTTTAAAAAATCCACGTTTATGGTGGTCCATGAAAAAATATTCTTTAAAAAATCCACATTTATTGGTGGTCCATGAAAAAATATTCTGTAAAAAATCCATGTTTATTGGTGGTCCATTAAGAAATATTCTGTAAAAAATCCACTTTTATTGGTGGTCCATGAAAAAATATTCTGTAAAAAAATCCACGTTTATTGGTGGTCCATGAAAAAATATTCTGTAAAAAATCCATGTTTATTGGTGGTCCATTAAGAAATATTCTGTAAAAAATCCACTTTTATTGGTGGTCCATGAAAAAATATTCTGTAAAAATCCACGTTTATTGGTGGTCCATGAAAAAATATTCTTTAAAAAATCCACGTTTATTGGTGGTCCATGAAAAAATATTCTTTAAAAAATCCACGTTTATGGTGGTCCATGAAAAAATATTCTTTAAAAAATCCACGTTTATTGGTGGTCCATGAAAAAATATTCATTAAAAAATCCACGTTTATTGTTGGTCCATGAAAAAATATTCATTAAAAAATCCACGTTTATTGATGGTCCATGAAAAAATATTGTTTAAAAAAATCCACGTTTATTGATGGTCCATGAAAAAATATTGTTTAAAAAATCCACGTTTATTGATGGTCCATGAAAAAATATTGTTTAAAAAATCCTCGTTTATGGGTGGTCCATAAAAAATATTCTGTAAAAAATCCACGTTTATTGGTGTTCCATGAAAAAATATTCTTTAAAAAATCCACGTTTGTTGGTGGTCCATGAAAAAATATTCTTTAAAAAATCCACGTTTATTGATGGTCCATGAAAAAATATTGCTTAAAAAATCCACGTTTATTGATGGTCCATGAAAAAATATTGTTTAAAAAATCCACGTTTATTGATGGTCCATGAAAAAATATTGTGTAAAAAATCCACGTTTATTGATGGTCCATGAAAAAACATTGTTTAAAAAATCCACGTTTATTGATGGTCCATGAAAAAATATTGTTTAAAAAATCCACGTTTATTGATGGCCCATGAAAAAATATTGTTTAAAAAATCCACGTTTATTGATGGTCCATGAAAAAATATTGTTTAAAAAATCCACGTTTATTGATGGTCCATGAAAAAATATTGTTTAAAAAATCCACGTTTATTGATGGTCCATGAAAAAATATTGTTTAAAAAATCCACGTTTATTGATGGCCCATGAAAAAATATTGTTTAAAAAATCCACGTTTATTGATGGTCCATGAAAAAATATTGCTTAAAAAATCCACGTTTATTGATGGTCCATGAAAAAATATTGCTTAAAAAATCCACGTTTATGGTGGTCCATTAAAAAATATTCTTTAAAAAATCCACGTTTATTGGTTGTCCATGAAAAAATATTCTTTAAAAAATCCACATTTATTGGTGGTCAATGAAAAAATATTCTTTAAAAAATCCACGTTTATTGGTGGTCCATGAAAAGATATTCTTTAAAAAATCCAAGTTTATTGGTGGTCCATGAAAAACAAATTATAAAAAATCCACGTTTGTTGTTGCTCCGTGAAAAAATGTTCTTGAAAAATCCACGTTTATTGTTGGTCCATGAACAAATATTCATTAAAAAATCCACGTTTATTGGTGGTCCATGAAAAAATATTCTTTAAAAAATCCACGTTTATTGGTGGTCCATGAAAAAATATTCTTTAAAAAATCCACGTTTATTGGTGGTCCATGAAAAAATATTCTTTAAAAAATCCACGTTTATTGGTGGTCCATGAAAAAATATTCTTTAAAAAATCCACGTTTATTGGTGGTCCATGAAAAAATATTCTTTAAAAAATCCACGTTTATTGGTGGTCCATGAAAAAATATTCTTTAAAAAATCCAAGTTTATTGGTGGTCCATGAAAAAAAAAATTGTAAAAAATCCACGTTTGTTGTTGCTCCGTGAAAAAATATTCATTAAAAAATCCACGTTTATTGGTGGTCCATGAAAAAATATTCTTTAAAAAATCCACGTTTATTGGTGGTCCATGAAAAAATATTCTTTAAAAAATCCACGTTTATTGGTGGTCCATGAAAAAATATTCTTTAAAAAATCCACGTTTATTGGTGGTCCATGAAAAAATATTCTTTAAAAAATCCACGTTTATTGGTGGTCCATGAAAAAATATTCTTTAAAAAATCCACGTTTATTGGTGGTCCATGAAAAAATATTCTTTAAAAAATCCACGTTTATTAGTGGTCCATGAAAAAATATTCTTTAAAAAATCCACGTTTATTGGTGGTCCATGAAAAAATATTCTTTAAAAAATCCACGTTTATTGGTGGTCCATGAAAAAATATTCTTTAAAAAATCCACGTTTATTGGTGGTCCATGAAAAAATATTCTTTAAAAAATCCACGTTTATTGCTTTGATGGTCCATGAAAAAATATTCTTTAAAAAATCCACGTTTATTGCTTTGATGGTCCATGAAAAAATATTCTTTAAAAAATCCACGTTTATTTGATGGTCCATGAAAAAATATTCTTTAAAAAATCCACGTTTATTTGATGGTCCATGAAAAAATATTCTTTAAAAAATCCACGTTTATTGCTTTGATGGTCCATGAAAAAATATTCTTTAAAAAATCCACGTTTATTGGTTGTCCATGAAAAAATATTCTTTAAAAAATCCACGTTAATTGGTGGTCCATGAAAAAAATTCTTTGGAAACTCCACGTTTGTTGGTGGTCCATTAAAACATATTCTTTAAAAAAACCACCTTTATTGGTTGTCCATTAAAAAATGTTCTTTAAAAAATCCACGTTTATTGGTGGTCCATGAAAAAATATTCTTTAAAAAATCCACGTTTATTGGTGGTCCATGAAAAAATATTCTTTAAAAAATCCACGTTTATTGATGGTCCATGAAAAAATATTCTTTAAAAAATCCACGTTTATTGATGGTCCATGAAACAATATTGTTTAAAAAATCCACGTTTATTGATGGTCCATGAAAAAATATTGTTTAAAAAATCCACGTTTATTGATGGTCCATGAAAAAATATAGTTTAAAAAATCCACGTTTGTTGATGGTCCATGAAAAAATATTCTTTAAAAAATCCACGTTTATGGGTGGTCCATAAAAAAATATTCTGTAAAAAATCCACGTTTATTGGTGGTCCATGAAAAAATATTCTTTAAAAAATCCACGTTTATTGTTGCCACGAAAAATATTCTTTAAAAAATCCACGTTTATTGCTTTGATGTTCCATGAAAAAATATTCTTTAAAAAATCCATGTTTATTGCTTTGATGGTCCATGAAAAAATATTCTTTAAAAAATCCACGTTTATTGCTTTGATGGTCCATGAAAAAATATTCTTTAAAAAATCCACGTTTATTGCTTTGATGGTCCATGAAAAAATATTCTTTAAAAAATCCACGTTTATTGCTTTGATGGTCCATGAAAAAATATTCTTTAAAAAATCCACGTTTATTGCTTTGATGGTCCATGAAAAAATATTCTTTAAAAAATCCACGTTTATTGCTTTGATGGTCCATGAAAAAATATTCTTTAAAAAATCCACATTTATTGGTGGTCAATGAAAAAATATTCTTTAAAAAATCCACGTTTATTGGTGGTCCATGAAAAAATATTCTTTAAAAAATCCACGTTTATTGTTGCCATGAAAAATATTCTTTAAAAAATCCACGTTTATTGTTGTCATGAAAAAATATTGTTTAAAAAATCCACGTTTATTGTTGTTAAGACAAAATATTGTTTAAAAAATCCACGTTTATTGTTGTTAAGACAAAATATTGTTTAAAAAACCCACGTTTATTGCTGTCATGAACAAATATTGTTAAAAAATCCACGTTTATTGTTGGTCCATGGAAAATATTCTTTAAAAAATCCACGTTTATTGTTGGTCCATGGAAAATATTCTTTAAAAAATCCACGTTTATTGTTGTCATGAAAAAATTTTGTTTAAAAAAATCCACGTTTATTGTTGTCATGAAAAATATTTGTTTAAAAAAATCCACGTTTATTGTTGTCATGAAAAATTTTGTTTAAAAAACCCACGTTTATTGCTGTCATGAACAAATATTGTTAAAAAATCCACGTTTATTGTTGGTCCATGGAAAATATTCTTTAAAAAATCCACGTTTATTGTTGGTCCATGGAAAATATTCTTTAAAAAATCCACGTTTATTGTTGGTCCATGGAAAATATTCTTTAAAAAATCCACGTTTATTGTTGTCATGAAAAAATTTTGTTTAAAAAAATCCACGTTTATTGTTGTCATGAAAAATTTTGTTTAAAAACCCCACGTTTATTGCTGTCATGAACAAATATTGTTAATAATCCACGTTTATTGTTGGTCCATGGAAAATATTCTTTAAAAAATCCACGTTTATTGTTGGTCCATAAAAATTTTCTTTAAAAAATCCACGTTTATTGGAGGTCAATGAAAAAATATTCTTTAAAAAATCCACGTTTATTAGTGGTCCATGAAAAATATTCTTTAAAAAATCCACGTTTATTGGTGGTCCATGAAAAAATATTCTTGGGAAAATCCAAGTTTATTGATCTGGTGATCAATGAAAAATATTCTTTTTATTTCTACTTCCTCCATTTATTTGTTATTTTTTTCAATGCCATTTCAAACATTATTGCCTTGTTCCATTCCTTCGTTCTGCCTTTTCTTTTGTTATTAAAATAAGTTTGGACTTTATGTTCTGTTTTCAATTGTTTTGTTTATAAAGTCATCTTTAAATATAAAAGAGCGTAAAAGTTTTACTTTTACTTAATATTCCACTCATTTTCTTGTTTGTATTCTTCTCCTTCTTCTTCTTCTTATTGGTTGTTTAAGTTGTAGTTTCCTTATTTACCTTAACTTATTATGCAGTTCAGCATTGCTTGCTGACTGGCTAGCTAGCTTGCTTTTGGTCAAACAATGCTAAGTAATCGAAACTAAAATTCAGTGGTTTTCCAGAATTGCCATGACTTTCTTAGTCCTTGCCGCGAAGTCCAACAAAGAACAACCCACAATAAACAAAAACCAACATTTTCCAAAGCTTGCCTATAAACTAGGAAATAGAAAAAAGAAATCATGAATTATTTTTTCTTATGAAAATTTCATGAGAATTTCTGGTTGGTTGATTTGTGAGGAGGAAATTTTCTTCAAGTTGAACAATTAGAAATCAATTTGGTTTATTAAATTATAAGTTATTGAGAGATGGGGATGCTGCTGTTTGGAGGGGAAAGAATGTACATTTTTAAATTATTTATAATTGGGTTACGATTCTCAGTTCATGGCGTATGATAAATATTTGGCCGTTCTTACTTATACGCCACCCGTGACTTAGTTACTTGTGGCGAATGAAAAAATTTCTAGAAATTTTGCGAAAGCCTTAATTCTCTCCATATACAACAATATTGTTTTTTTTTTCTATTTTTTATATCAAAACTATTCCCAACTAACATTTTATGCAAAACAATGACACTGCATCAAGAGCCGCAACACCAACTAACAATGATCCTTCTATTTTATCCTGATTCTCATGGCAACAATTTGGGAACATAATACACCTCAACATGGCTCACACACACATAGTTATAAAAATACCTTTGGGTTTACAACGTGGCTGACAACAAATTCCCTAAAAAACAACAACAATGGGAGTTTCCATGCTTTGAATTTAATAGTTTCGATATAGAGGGAAAATGTTGTCAACACGAGGGCAGGTAGTAAATGGTGATTTGATTGTCTTGTTGATGTGTTTTTCAAGGGTTTTATTGTCAATTCGGCTAAACAAAAGCTGACTAAAGATTTACTCATAGAAACGGAGCAACATCAGTACAGCGTCTTTTTTTAGTGTGTTTTGCTGCCAAAAATCAGTTTTAACAATTGAATTGTGCAATGTAATTGCTTTGGGGGTTGTAAAATGTAAAAACAACTAAAGGATTTAATGGGAGTCAGCGGGAACTTTGGTTAAAAAAGTGATTTTTGTTTGGGTTTAGGAAGCATTTATTTTTTACTTTCAAGGGATTGAAATAAGGATTTTAAGGAATTTGTTTACGTTCACTAGCTTATTGGTCTGATGTCTATGGAAATAAATATGTAACAAGTCCACATTTAATGGTCTTTGAAAAAAATATTTTAACAAAATTTGAAAAATAAATCCACGTTCCCACGAAAAAATATTTTTTTAAAAATGCACTTCCCCAAATAATATATTTTAAAAAATCCAAGATTCATGAAAAAATATTTCTTAAAAAATGCACGATCCCCTGAAAAAATATTTTTTAAATTCCTAAAGAATGTGTATTTAAAAAAAAACCCACACTCCAATGAAAAATTCTTTTTTAAAAAATGCACATTCCCATGAACAAAAAACATATATTAACAACCCAGCAAAATGTTCAATGCCAAAGATGGCATTTAATCATGGGTGAAAGTGATCTGGCATGCCATCTTTTTAGCAGCTTCATCGATGAAGTTTATATGAGCGTGGACCCCAAAAGATGCTATTCATGTTGGATCCAAAGCATGTCATTTACACCAATGCTTTGACATGTCATTTTCACCAATGCTTTGGCATGTCATTTCCATCAATGCTTTGGTATGTCATTTTCACCAACCCTTTGCAATGACATTATCATTACTACGAGAGTTTTAACAACGTTGGTTGTGATTTCGAGTCTCTGGCAACATCAAGCCTATTGTAAATAATTAATCTTATATATTTAGAAAAATGTGTATAAATACACAAAATTCATCTCTATTTGATCGATGGAATGGGTTCAAATGCTGATGAAAAGATCGGATCTTTCACGACTTCGTTTGAACCAATGCAAAAGATGCCATGAAATCACGTCATCCCATGGAACTCCTTCCTTCAAATTTTGCTGGGAAATCATCATTGCCATGAAAAAATGAAAAGTGTATATATTTTTAAAAAAGCCAACCATGGAAAAAATATTTTTTTAAAAAATCCGCATCTGTTGGTCCGTTAAAAAAACTTTTTTTTAAAAAAATCCACGTCTGATGGTCCATGGAAAAAATATTTTCTAAAAAAAACGTCTGATGGTCCATGGACAAAATATTTTTTAAAAAATCCACGTCCGATGGTCCATTGAAAAAATTATTTTTTTTAAGAAATCCATATCTGATGGTCCATGGAAAAACATTTTTAAAAAATCCACGTCTGATGACCCATAAAAAATATTTTTTAAAAAAATCCACGTTGTTATGAAAAATATTTTTTAAAAATATCCACGTTGTTATGAAAAATATTTTTTAAAAAAATCCACGTTGTTATGAAAAATATTTTTTAAAAAAATCCACGTTGTTATGAAAAATATTTTTTAAAAATATCCACGTTGTTATGAAAAATATTTTTTAAAAAAATCCACGTTGTTATAAAAAATATTTTTTTAAAAAAATCCACGTTGTTATGAAAAATATTTTTTAAAAATATCCACGTTGTTATGAAAAATATTTTTTAAAAAAATCCACGTTGTTATGAAAAATATTTTTTAAAAAAATCCACGTTGTTATGAAAAATATTTTTTAAAAATATCCACGTTGTTATGAAAAATATTTTTTAAAAATATCCACGTTGTTATGAAAAATATTTTTTAAAAAAATCCACGTTGTTATGAAAAATATTTTTTAAAAAAATCCACGTTGTTATGAAAAATATTTTTTAAAAATATCCACGTTGTTATGAAAACTATTTTTTAAAAAAATCCACGTTGTTATGAAAAATATTTTTTTAAAAAAATCCACGTTGTTATGAAAAATATTTTTTAAAAAAATCCACGTTGTTATGAAAAATATTTTTTAAAAATATACACGTTGTTATGAAAAATATTTTTTAAAAAAATCCACGTTGTTATGAAAAATATTTTTTAAAAAAATCCACGTTGTTATGAAAAATATTTTTTAAAAAAATCCACGTTGTTATGAAAAATATTTTTTAAAAATATCCACGTTGTTATGAAAAATATTTTTTAAAAAAATCCACGTTGTTATGAAAAATATTTTTTTAAAAAATCCACGTTGTTATGAAAAATATTTTTTAAAAAAATCCACGTTGTTATGAAAAATATTTTTTAAAAAATCCACGTCTAATGACCCATGAAAAATATTTTTAAAAAATCCACGATGTTATGAAAAATATTTTTAAAAAAATCCACGTCTGATGAACCATGAGAAATATTTTTAAAAAATCCACGTTGTCATCAAAAATTATTTTTTTAAAAAATCCACGTTGTCATCAAAAATTATTTTTTTAAAAAATCCACGTTGTCATCAAAAATTATTTTTTTAAAAAATCCACGTCTGATGAACCATGAGAAATATTTTTAAAAAATCCACGTCTGATGAACCATGAGAAATATTTTTAAAAAATCCACGTCTGATGAACCATGAGAAATATTTTTAAAAAATCCACGTTGTCATCAAAAATTATTTTTTTAAAAAATCAACGTTGTCATCAAAAATTATTTTTTTAAAAAATCCACGTTGTCATCAAAAATTATTTTTTTAAAAAATCCACGTTGTCATCAAAAATTATTTTTTAAAAAAATCCACGTCTGATGAACCCTGAGAAATATTTTTAAAAAATCCACGTCTGATGAACCATGAGAAATATTTTTAAAAAATCCACGTTGTCATCAAAAATTATTTTTTTAAAAAATCCAAGTTGTCATCAAAAATTATTTTTTTTAAAAAATCGACGTTGTCATCAAAAATTATTTTTTTAAAAAATCCACGTTGTCATCAAAAATATGTTTTAAAAAATCCACGTTCTCATTAAAAATAATTAAAATAATGCAGGCTTGGAGGTTCGTGAAAAAATATTCTTTAAAAAACCAGGTTGGAGGTCCCTCGTAAAAATATTTGTAAAAGATCCACGTCTAATGGTCCATCAAAAAAATATTTTTAAAAATATCCAAGTCCAATGGTCCATCAAACAAATCTTTTTAAAAAAATCCACGACAAATGGTTCATAGAAAAAATATTTTTAAATAATCCATGTCTAATGGACTTTCGAATAAGTATTTTTAAAAAATCCACGTTCCCGTTAAAAATATTTAAAAAATCTAAACTTGGAGGTTCGTTAAAAATATTCTTTAAATATCCACGTTTGGAGGTCGTGAAAAAATATTCTTTAAAAATCCACGTTTGGATATCGTGAAAAAATATTCTTTAAAAATCCACGTTTGGAGGTCGTGAAAAAATATTCTTTAAAAATCCACGTTTGGATATCGTGAAAAAATATTCTTTAGAAATCCACGTTTGGAGGTCGTGAAAAAATATTCTTTAAAAATCCACGTTTGGAGGTCGTGAAAAAATATTCTTTAAGAATCCACGTTTGGTGGTCGTGAACAAATATTCTTTTAAAATCCACGTATAGAGGTCGTGAAAAAATATTCTTGAAAAATCCACGTTTGGAGGTTGTGAAAAAATATTCTTTAAAAATCCACGTTTGGAGGTCGTGAAAAAATATTCTTTAAAAATCCACGTTTGGAGGTCGTGAAAAAATATTCTTTAAAAATCCACTTTTGGAGGTCTATGAAACAAATATTTTTTTTAACAAATCCACGATTGGATGTCCATGAAAAAGGCCTTTTTAAAAAGCCACGCTTGTAAATTTGTGAAAAAATATATATTTTTAAAAAATCCACGTTTAAAGGTCCGTGAAGAAAAATATTTTTTTCAAGAATCCAAGCTTAGAGGTTTGGAGGTTCATTAAAAAATATTTTTAAAATACCTACGTTCTCATGAAAAAATATTTAAAAATATTTTTAGATTCACTTTGGCAGTTTAGTTGAGATGTGTGTTCTACTTACTATTTGTAGGTAAGTCAAGCTTAATCTCATATTTGTTGTTTTCAAATTTTAGAACAACAAGTATAAAATTTGAGATTAAGCTTGACTTACCTACAAATAGTAACATAAAAAATATTTGTTAAAAAATCCAAGTCCGTGGTAATTTTTTTTATAAAATACCCACGTTCACATGAAAAAAATATTTTTTTAAAAATCCAAGTTGCCATTGTATTTTTTTATAAAATATCCATATTTTTTAAAAAAATCTACGTTTGATGGTCCATGAAAAAAAAAATATTTAAAAAAACGACGTTTTGTGGTTCACGCAAAAAAACTATTTTTTAAAAAATCCACGACCGATGGTCCACGGAAAAAATATTTTTTAAAAAAATCCACGTTTGGGGGTCCATGAAAAAATATTTTTTTTAAAGATCCACGTTCCTATAAAAAAATTTTTAAAAAATCCCCCTGGCCATTAAAAAATGTTTTGTAGAAAATCAATGCCGCCATGAAAAAATATTTTTTTAAGAATTCCACGTAGCCATAAAAAATATTTTTTAAAAAATCCAAGTTGCATGGTAATTTTTTTTAAATATCCACGTTGCCATGAACAAAATATTTATTAAAAAACCCCAGTTGTTTTAATTTTTTTTTTTATATTTTTACAAATCCATTTTTTTAAAACCAACGTCCTGTGGTCCATTAAAAAAATATTTTTTAAAAAAACCCACGTCTGATGCTCCATGGAAAAAATATTTCTAAAAAAACCACGTCTGATGCTCCATGGAAAAAATATTTTTTAAAAAAACCACGTCTGATGCTCCATGGAAAAAATATTTTTTAAAAAAACCCACGTCTGATGCTCCATGGAAAAAATATTTCTAAAAAAACCACGTCTGATGCTCCATGGAAAAAATATTTTTTAAAAAAACCACGTCTGATGCTCCATGGAAAAAATATTTTTTAAAAAAACCACGTCTGATGCTCCATGGAAAAAATATTTTTTTAAAAATCCTCGTTAAGATTCCCGTGAAAAAATGTTTTTTTTAAAAAAATTCACGTTGGTAGCCCGAGAATTTTTTTAATCAATGTTTTTATAAAATCCGTGTTTGGAAGTCTGAGAAAAAATATTTTTTAAAAAATCCAGGTTAGAGGTCCCTCAAAAAAATATTTGTGAAAAAATCAAAAACTTGTTTTTAAAAAAACACACACCGGATGGTTCATCGAAAAAAAATATTTTAGAAATCCATGTCTGATGGTACATGGAAAAAATATTTTTTAAAGAATTCACGCCCAATGGTAAATAGAAAAAATATTTTTTTTTTTTGTAAAAATCAATGTTCCCATGAAAATATTTTAAAAAATGCACGCTTGGAGTACTGTGGTAAAAATATTCTTTAAAAATCCACGTTTGTAAAAAAATATTTTTTTTAACAAATCCACGTTTGGAGGT
Source organism: Musca autumnalis (assembly GCF_047663935.1). Taxonomy (NCBI): domain Eukaryota; kingdom Metazoa; phylum Arthropoda; class Insecta; order Diptera; family Muscidae; genus Musca; species Musca autumnalis. The sequence continues at coordinate 28,308,664 of NW_027411755.1, forward strand.
CCATGAAAAAAAAATATCCTTTAAAATCCACGTTTGTAGGTCCGTAAAAAAATAATTTTTTTTAACAAATCCACGTCTGGAGGTCCATAAAAAAATAATTTTTTAACAAATCCACGTCTGGAGGTCCATAAAAAAATATTTTTAAAAATCCACGCTTGGAGATTTGTAAAAAATAAAAAAAATCCACGCTTAAAATTTTTTAAAAAATAAAAAAAATCCACGCTTGGAGTTTTGTAAAAAATAAAAAATCCAAGCTTGGAGTTTTGTAAAAAATAAAAAAAATCCACGCTTAAAGGTTTTTTTAAAAAATAAAAAAATCCACGCTTTAAGTTTTGTAAAAAATAAAAAAAATCCACGCTTAAAATTTTTTAAAAAATAAAAAATCCACGCTTAAAGTTTTGTAAAAAATAAAAAAAATCCACGCTTGGAGTTTTGTAAAAAATAAAAAAAAATCCACGCTTGGAGTTTTGTAAAAAATAAAAAAATTCCACGTCTGGGGGTTTGTGAAAAAAACCTTTTCCAAAAATCCACGTTTGGAGGTCCGTGAAAAAAAAATTTTTAAAAGATCCACGTTCCCATGAAAAAATGTTTCTAAAAAATCCACGTCGCCATTAAAAATATTTTTTAGAAAATCCATGCTGCAATGAAAAAATGTGTTTTACATTGTTTTGTTTAACTTGCGTTGGTGTCCGTTTAGTTCAAATCTAGTAACTCATTTTTAACACATTTGCAGTTGACCAAACGAACTGAAATTTTGCACACTTTTCAGATTTGGATGACAATACATGAATATGAAACCAAAACCAATATGAGAGCATTTTTTCCTATAGCCCCCATATAGCGGTACCACCCGATTTAGTTCAAATCTAGTAACTCATTTTTAACACATTTGCAGTTGACCAATCGAAATGAAACTGTGCACACTTTTCAGATTTGGATGACAATACATGAATATGAAACCAAAACCAATATGAGAGCATTTTTTCCTATAGCCCCCATATAGCGGTACCACCCGATTTTAGGTGTTTTGAGGATTTTGTCTTCATTTTTTGTCCGAATTGGCTGTAATTTGGCATTTGGAGTAACCAATTGTACAGAAACTCCACGAACAGAAATTGTGGATATGGGTCAGATTTTGGTGTAGCCTCCATATAACGATAACACTCGATTTCAGGCAATTTAAAGTTTTTATCTACATTTTCGGCGTAAATTGACTGTAATTTGGTTATGGACTTCACAGTGGTCAAAAAAAGTGTAAAAAATAATTAAAAAAATTAAGTTTCAGAGTTTTATTTACAAATGCACTTAAAACTAGAAAATATTTTGTCGCTTAGCCTCAATAAATATGTTCTTCCTCATGATGGAATCTCTCAAATAAAACGCTTTAAATTAAAAATGGTGGCAAAATTAAACGGCAAGCGTTTTATTTGAGAGATTCCATCATGAGGATTAATATACTTATTGAGGCTAAGCAACAAATTATTTTCTAGTTTTAAGTGCATTTATAAAAAAAGCTGAAACTTATTTCTTTTAATTATTTTTTATTACAAAATCCACTTTCCATAAAAAAGAATTTTTTGATAACACGTTGCTTTATGAAATATTTTTTTTTAAATACACATATCCATGAAAAAATATTTTTTAAATATCCTCGCTTTATTAGTGTGATGGTCGAAGAAAAAATATTCTTTAAAAACTCCACGTTTATTGGGCTGATGGTCGTATCAAATATTTAAGTTCTCCTGTGTTCCTCTGAGTGGCCTTATAGGTATTCTGTTTCAAAATTCCGGAGTCAAATTCTAATGAACAAAAACAATAGAAACCATAACCAAATCTTTTGAGACAGCTCTTTAGAAATCATTTCTGCATTCTGTTGATTTTAAGTTCTTTTTTAAGCATCATATCTTTGTCCTGAAGTGGTATCTTTAAAAACCTTCCCGTTAAGTAGTTTTATTTCTATCCAGTTATATATTACACTCTTCTATTTTATCTTTGTCTGGTCATCAGCTGCATTTGCTTTCGTCTTAGTTTATGATGCATGAAATCGAATTGCAAACAAAGACCGGCCGGCAACAACTATCAATTGCGACAATTGCCACAACTTCAAGCACTGTAAGGAAGCTACATTGACAACAACTCGACAATAAAGAGTTGAAATGGTCAAAATGAAGTTTAGAGTTCTTGTCATTGTTTTCTTTATTTCTGTTATTTCTGGCCCAGTTGTTGAGAACTTCGTTTGTCATGCTTTCTGTAAGTTGTTATGCCATCATTTGTTTTGTTTAAAAATATTCTTTTTGCAGGCTACAAAGGCAGTTTTAGTTTGTCAACAAATTTGTAACAAAATTTTAATAAAAATATAAAAAAACCTATTATTTTGTTATCCTTTATTTGTCTGTAATTATATTTTTTTCAAACTATAATAACTTTTATAGTGGACTAATATGGTGGTATCCAGTGACAACCTGGTAGATGAATGTAATTTTATGTAGATACCAACAATCACCGTTAGGATGCAATATGTGCGAATATGTTTACAAGGACTTCCAAAGGCACTTTATAGTCGAAAGTCTTGTGTATTGATAGCATTATGTTAAAGGACCTATGCCTCAAAAATATTTATACATGGTGTAGCGGCTAGTATGGTTGACTATGCTATCTGCGGGAAGTGCTTTCTTTCTTTAATATTTGATTTAGTCCTCTTCTTCATCGTTGTATCATTCTAACTTTATTCGATTATATTGTAAAATGAAATTTGTTAAAACAACTTTTGTTAACTAACATTTGACAAAATAATTGAGGATATTCACCAAAAGAGAAAATTAAGCCAAAAGAAATCATCAAAATAATCAAACGAAATTGTCTAATTTCCTAAATGCAAAAGTTGGCGTCACAATCGACAATGATTTCCAGAACTTAGTTTCATTTCTTTGTACTCCAAAAAGGAGCAAAGGACCCCGACAAAATTATGTTAAGCTGATTCATGTCAAGCTAATTTCTCTTGATTTTAGTTTAGCAGTTCATCTTGAGTTTGGATATAAATATTTAGTGGTCTGAATGAAAAAATATTGTTAAAAAATCCACGTTTGTGGGCCTTTTGATAGATGAAAAAATATTTAAAAAAAATTCACGTTTGTGGGCCTTTTGATAGATGAAAAAATATTTTTAAAAAATCCACGTTTGCGGGCCTTTTGATAGATGAAAAAATATTTTTAAAAAATCCACGTTTGTGGGCCTTTTGATAGATGAAAAAATATTTTTAAAAAATCCACGTTTGTGGGCCTTTTGATAGATGAAAAAATATTTTTAAAAAATCCACGTTTGTGGGCCTTTTGATAGATGAAAAAATATTTTTAAAAAATCCACGTTTGTGGGCCTTTTGATAGATGAAAAAATATTTTTAAAAAATCCACGTTTGTGGGCCTTTTGATAGATGAAAAAATATTTTTAAAAAATCCACGTTTGTGGGCCTTTTGATAGATGAAAAAATATTTTTAAAAAATCCACGTTTGTGGGCCTTTTGATAGATGAAAAAATATTTTTAAAAAATCCACGTTTGTGGGCCTTTTGATAGATGAAAAAATATTTTTAAAAAATCCACGTTTGTGGGCCTTTTGATAGATGAAAAAATATTTTTAAAAAATCCACGTTTGTGGGCCTTTTGATAGATGAAAAAATATTTTTAAAAAATCCACGTTTGTGGAACATTTGATAGATGAAAAAATATTTTTAAAAAATCCACGTTTGTGGGCCTTTTGATAGATGAAAAAATATTTTTAAAAAATCCACGTTTGTGGAACATTTGATAGATGAAAAAATATTTTTTAAAAAATCCACGTTTGTAGGCCTGTTGATGGATGAAAAAAATTCTTTAAAAAATCCACGTTTGTGGGCCTTTTGATAGATGAAAAAATATTCTTTAAAAAATCCACGTTTGTGGGCCTTTTGATAGATGAAAAAATATTCTTTCAAAAATCCACGTTTGTGGGCCTTTTGATAGATGAAAAATATTCTTTCAAAAATCCACGTTTGTGGGCCTTTTGATAGATGAAAAAATATTCTTTAAAAAATCCACGTTTGTGAGCCTTTTGATAGATGAAAAAATATTTTTAAAAAATCCACGTTGGTGGGCCTTTTGATAGATGAAAAAATATTCTTTAAAAAAATCCACGTTTGTTGGCCTTTTGATAGATGAAAAAATATTTTTAAAAAATCCACGTTTGTTGGCCTTTTGATAGATGAAAAAATATTTTTAAAAAATCCACGTTTGTTGGCCTTTTGATAGATGAAAAATATTTTAAAAAAATCCACGTTTGTTGGCCTTTTGATAGATGAAAAAATATTTTTTAAAAATCCACGTTTGTTGGCCTTTTGATAGATGAAAAAATATTTTTAAGAAATCCACGTTTGTTGGCCTTTTGATAGATGAAAAAATATTTTTAAGAAATCCACGTTTGTGGGCCCTTTGATAGATGAAAAAATATTTTGAAAAAATCCACGTTTGTGGGCCTTTTGATAGATGAAAAAATATTTTGAAAAAATCCACGTTTGTAGGCCTGTTGATGGATGAAAAAATATTCTTTAAAAAATCCACGTTTGTAGGCCTGTTGATGGATGAAAAAATATTCTTTAAAAAATCTACGTTTGTAGGCCTGTTGATGGATGAAAAAATATTCCTTAAAAAATCCACGTTTGTAGGCCTGTTGATGGATGAAAAAATATTCTTTAAAAAATCCACGTTTGTAGGCCTGTTGATGGATGAAAAAATATTCTTTAAAAAATCCACGTTTGTGGGCCTTTTGATAGCTGAAAAATAAATTTTAAAAAATCCACGTTTGTGGGCCTTTTGATAGATGAAAAAATATTCTTTAAAAAATCCACGTTTGTGGACATTTTGATAGATGAAAAAGTATTTTTAAAAAATCCACGTTTGCCTTTGATAGATGAAAAAATATTTTTAGAAAATCCACGTTTGTGGGCCTTTTGATAGATGAAAAAATATTCTTTAAAAAATCCACGTTTGTGGACATTTTGATAGATGAAAAAGTATTTTTAAAAAATCCACGTTTGCCTTTGATAGATGAAAAAATATTTTTAGAAAATCCACGTTTGTGGGCCTTTTGATAGCTGAAAAAATAATTTTAAAAAATCCACGTTTGTGGGCCTTTTGATAGATGAAAAAATATTTTTAGAAAATCCACGTTTGTGGGCCTTTTGATAGCTGAAAAAATAATTTTAAAAAATCCACGTTTATGGGCCTTTTGATAGATGAGAAAATATTTTTAGAAAATCCACGTTTGTGGGCCTTTTGATAGCTGAAAAAATAATTTTAAAAAATTCACGTTTGTGGGCCTTTTGATAGATGAAAAAATATTTTTAGAAAATCCACGTTTGTGGGCCTTTTGATAGCTGAAAAAATAATTTTAAAAAATCCACGTTTGTGGGCCTTTTGATAGATTAAAAAATATGTTTAAAAAATCCACGTTTGTGAGCCTTTTGATAGATGAAAAGATATTTTTAAAAAATCCACGTTTGTGGGCCTTTTGATAGATGAAAAAATATTTTTTTAAAAATCCACGTTTGTGGGCCTTTTGATAGATGAAAACATATTTTTTTAAAAATCCACGTTTGTGGGCCTTTTGATAGATGAAAACATATTTTTTTAAAAATCCACGTTTGTGGGCCTTTTGATAGATGAAAACATATTTTTTTAAAAATCCACGTTTGTGGGCCTTTTAATAGATGAAAAAATATTTTTAAAAAATCCACGTTTGTTGGCCTTTTGATAGATGAAAAAATATTTTTAAAAAATCCACGTTTGTTGGCCTTTTGATAGATGAAAAAATATTTTTAAAAAATCCACGATTGTGGGCCTTTTGACGACGATGTTTGGTGGAGATGTTTCCTGACCACTGAGAACCTCAAATGGCAAATTACAGCTAGTTCGGTTAAAAATTGTAGCTAAAATTCTCAAAATACCGAAAATTGGGAGGTACCGTTATATGGGAGCTATACCAAAACATTGACCTATGTTGACGATGTTTGGTGGAGATGTTTCATGACCACTGAGAACCTCAAATGGCAAATTACAGCTAGTTCGGTTAGAAATTGTAACTAAAATGCTCAAAATACCGAAAATCGGGAGGCACGGTTATAAGGGGGCCATACCAAAACATGGACCTATGTTGACGATGTTTGGTGGAGATGTTTCATGACCACTGAGAACCTCAAATGTCAAATTGCAGATAGTTCGGTTACAAATTGTGGCTAAAATTTTCAAAATACCGAAAATCGGGAGGTACCGTTATATGGGGGCTATCCCAAAACATGGACATATGTTGACGATGTTTGGTGGAGATATTTCATGACCACTGGGAACCTCAAATGGCATACTACAGATAGTTCGGTTAAAAATTGTGGCTAAAATTCTCAAAATACCGAAAATCGGGAGGTATCGTTATATGGGGACTATACCAAAACATGGACCTATGCCCATATCCTCTGGCATATAAGTTTGTTGATCACTAGGAACCCTAAGTGCCAAATAATAGCTAATTCGATCTCCAAATGTGGCGAAGAACGTCAAAATACCTCAAATCCGGAGGTACCGTTATATGGGGGCTATACCAAAGAGTGGACCGATATGGCCCATCTTCGAACTTGACCTGCCTAGGGATGAAAGACCCTCGGGTGCAAAATTTCAGCACTCTATCTCAATTATAGCGGACGCTAGAGTGATTACAACGGACAGACGGACGGACGGACATGGCTAGATCGTCTTAGAATTTTATCCTGATCAAGAATATATATACGTTATAGTGTCGCAAATGATTAGTTCGATGTGTTACAAACGGAATGACAAACTTAATATACCCTCCATACTATGGTGGAGGGTATAAAAAATATATGTTTATACGCTACACCACTATGTGGAAAGGGTATTATAAGTTTGTTTTGGTAAAAATGCATGTAACACCGCGAAATATTCGTCGGAGACCCCCAGTGTGGTATACCAATCTTCATATCTCGGCGAGATAAAGCGATTTTGAGATGTGTGTCCGGCCGTCCGTCCGTGTGTCCGTCTGTCCATTATAAATTGTAATCAAACTCCAGGCCGCAATTATGGACCGATCGTCACGAAATTTGGTATGGTGGTCGGTTTCACATCAGAATAGATCGCTATTTTAATTGGTGATAATTGTGAAATATTTAGCGGGTGAAATGGACCAAAACCATAATTTTTATTGGATTTTGTAGGTGCTCTGTAGGTCGCAGTAATAGCCCGCTCGCGTCGAAAATTAGAACGAGATAACAGTATGTGACAAAGAAAATGCTTGCAATTTGAGATGGTGATCGGATGATGTTTAGAGGGTTAAATGGACCAAAACTTTTGTGTGAAAATTGAGAAAATTTTTTATATACCGGTTATATCTTTATTCCTGGAAGACACATTCCGGCCAAGGCCAACTCTTGCTCTTTCCATTGATACCAATTATGTTGATTTACGTGGTCAGATAACAGAGCTACAGCCTAATATACCCAGTTTTTTGCTTGTAGTGTAATCATAAGCACGCTAGAGGTCGCAATTATAGCTCAATAGTCACGAAATTTTGCACGAGGTAAGGGTTTAGGTCGAAGAAGATGTCTAAAATTTTGGATGAAGATCTGATATTGTTTAGCTGGTGAAATGGACCATTATTTTTGTACGAAAAATAAAAAAATATTTTTGGTCGATATTTGAATTCCTGGAGGGCATACACCGGCAAAGTCGCCTATATATGGAAAAATAACTACTGACCTTTCCTCTGATGAAAATTGCAATAATATGTGTGTTTGATAAGGGGCCTACTGCCTAATATATAATGAGTTTTCTGAAGAAGGCCACATCTTCCTCATAGGGAAATCTGTAACCACAGCCCCAACCTTCAAAATATCAAAAATGGGGAGATATCGTTCTATGGGAGGTATATTAAAACTTAGATCTATACCGACAAATTTCAAGTGGAAAATCTTATACCCCCAAAGAAGACTTAATACCAAATTCCAGCCATTTCGGAGGGATATTGAGACCATAAACTACAAAATACAGAAAACCTGCAAATTTCAGGTCGAAAGTTGTATACCCGCAACGAACAATTAATAGAACATGTCAGCCATTTGAGTGGGATACATTTAGGCCACAGCCTTCAAAATACCACATATCGGGAGGTACTGTTCTATGGGAGCTATATGAAGACGTGGACCTATACCGATAAATTTCAGGTCGAAAGTTTTATACCCCCAACGGAGATTTAATACAAAATTTCAGCCAATTTGTGGGATATTTGGGCCACAAATCCTTGCATATGTTTTTGCATATGTTCATTTTAATGCAAATATGACAAAATATGCAAAAAATAGGTCCAGACTAATTCGTTTTATTTTATTATAAAACGAGTTTTTGTCTAATCATATTACCTCTACGACATTCCTAACCATATATGCATTTGCATAGCATTACGCTGTCTGATGATATGGGACCTACTGTTTATCGCCGAGTCCGAAAGGCGTGGCCTAAGACACCACTTGTAGAGAAGTTTATCATGACTGAGATACTCAGGACATGTCGCCAAAATTACTGAGAGGTAAATGCCATCGCTGAAATTTTGATACCATTGCACCACGTTGGCACCCTATTAGAAATGTCATAACATGGAAATTTTACATTTTCTGATTTTTAAAGAATAGACGTCTTATACATTTTTTTCCTTTATTTATTCCAATGTGGAACATAGGGTTTCTACAATAATGTTATAATTTGATTTATCATGACAGAGTGATTTTATTTCTTCCCATGAAATGTTAATTCTACCGACATCTGCTATGGTTGTACGGCGCCAGGTATTTCTTGGACGGCCACGTCTTCTGCTTCCTTGGGGGTTCCATTCAAGGGCGTATCTTGTGATGCTGGCTGGAGTTTTCCGAAGAGTGTGACCTATCCATCTCCATTTTTTTCTGGTTATCTGTTTGACAATAGGCTCTTCGTTTGTTTTTTTGCCATAAGTCTGCATTTGTAATACTGTTAGGCCAGAAGACTCGACATATAATGCGCAAGAACTTATTAATTTGGGTTTGAATTGCTTTTATAGTGGAATCGTTTATTAACCATGTCTCGCTTCCATATAAAAGTGTTGTTTTCACACATGCATTGAATAACCGCAGTTTTGTATGCAGTGTGATTTGCGGCGATCTCCAAATCTTGTTTAGTCGTCCAAAAGTCGCTCGGGCTTTAGCTAGCTTGTATTTGACGTCTTCCTGCGTTCCTCCGTTGACAGACATAATACATCCAAGGTAGCAGAAGCTATTTACGTATTCAACTTCTTTGCTTTCTACATATAGTTTGTTGTTATTTTGATTGTTTATCCTCATCGCTTTTGTTTTCTGGATATTAATATGCAGTCCACTATTCTTAGCAAGTAGTACCAAGTCGTTTAATTTGTTTTGCATGTCTTGGTGCTTATGTGATATGAGGCATATATCGTCTGCAAAGTCTAGATCCTCGAGCTGTTGCTGGAGACCCCAAACGATTCCTCTTTTCTTTTTGCAGATTTCGGACATTATGCTGTCGAGGGTAACTGCGAACAGTAGAGGGGAGAGAGGACAGCCTTGTTTTACTCCACTATTGGTTTTAAATGCGTCACTATACATTGAATATGATCAATTCCAAAAAAATCATTACGTATCTTCGTTTTTAATATTATGCCACAGAGTGGAGCTATATCAACTTCCTCAAATTTCCATGGTAAAATTATTTATTGGTGCCACCGTGGTTCAATTGTATGCACACCCGCCTTGCACGCTGAAGGTCGGGGGTTCGATTCCCGGCCAGCCAATATCAAATTTGCAACGATGGCAAAATATCTCTCATTAAAGTTGGCGAAATTTTTTGAGTATTTCAGGCATGTAACAGTTCTCTACAGTTGATGTCTTAAGACACGCCTTTCGGACTCGGCGATAAACTGGTGGCCCCATATGATTGATGTAATATGAATCGTGGTGCACTCCCTGTCGCTTCTGGGATGTTTGTGGAACAATTATTATATAGTTATTTAAAATCGATGTGATAAGGTGACAGACTCCACAAAGTTATTTCTTACAATAATATTTGTCCTAAAAGAATTTTGATTTGCTGAAAGCTAATTCGCAGGGTGGTGGTGTAGGGTATTGCATGGTCGGCCCTGTCCGACTATAGCCTTTGCTTACTTGTTTTAGAACTGTTGATGGATGAAAATATATTCTTTTTAAAAAATCCACGTTTGTCGGCCTGTTGATGGATCAAAAAATTATTCTTTAAAAAATCCACATTTGTAGGGCTGCTGATGGATGAAAAAATTATTCTTTAAAAAATCCACGTTTTCGGGCTGTTGATGGATGAAAAAATTATTCTTTAAAAAATCCATGTTTTCGGGCTGTTGATGGATGAAAAAATATTCTTTAAAAAATCCACGTTTTGGGGCTGTTGATGGATGAAAAAATATTCTTTAAAAAATCCATGTTTTGGGGCTGTTGATTGATGAAAACATGTTCTTCAAAAAATACAAATTTATTAGTCTGATGATGGATAGTTGAAAAAATATTTTTAAAAAATCCACGTTTGTAGGCCTTTTGATAGATTCAAAATATTTTTAAAAATCCAAATTTGTAGGCATTTTGATAGACGAACAAATATTCTTTAAAAATCCACATTTGTAGGCCTGTTGATAGATGAAAAAATATTGTTAAAAAATCCACGTTTGTAGGTCTGCTCATGGTTGAAAAAAAATATTCTTTAAAAGTATCCACGTTTGCCCGCCATTGGCCAAAGATTGAGATATTCATCTATGAACAAATCGAATAAATTCCCAACAACTATTCATTCGTGTTGTTTGTTGTATTAAATATTTCTTGAGGTCTATATTTTCATTGCTTCTACATTATTTTCTCATACGGTCACCCTAACGTGTACCCAATTTTGCCCTTAAAAATTCTATATCTTAAATTACTTCTTAGGTGGTGTTCTGAGGTATGCCTTTTGAGTGAGCAGTGCACTGTGTATAAGAAAATTGTGTATTCTAACAAAAATTTAATGTAGTGTTGCCACAAGAATCGTTCAAAAATACCAATCTCCGACAGTGAGTTTATATTTGTACCTCAGGCTTATAGTACGTTTACATATAACCTAATTCAATAAACCCTCTGGGTTTCAAATGTCAATTCCACTGCATATACGTCAAATAAATCCACATAAAGAATGTTAACCCCGTGAAAAGCTGTAATATAAATTTTGGCTAATTATGGCAAGGTGCCGCCGTAGTGGAATGGTATATACACCCGCTATGCACGTTGAATGCCCGGGTTCGTTTACTACGTTAGCAAATGTCCCTTCAGTATAATGTTGGCGACATTTACTCCATATTTCAGCCATCTAAAACCTCTATATAAGAGCTGCCTTAAGCCACGCTCTAAAAAAGTCTTCAGCCATCAATAGAAATGGCTGATGAGCTCTATGAAAAGGAGTCACTGACAGTGGTCCAAGCTTGGCATTCCGTAATATATTTTACAAAAAAATATAAAACGAACAAATTTGAAATTTCATATTAGACCAATTTTTTGTCCTAAGTCAAAAGTGGCACCTCCTCTTCAGCTTTCCCCATATTTATTGCGTGTTAGACTCTTTTGGTTTTTTATTTTTTTCGTTGCAGGTCTTAAAGTCACAAAAGATTTATATCCACTTGTTTACATAGAGAGCAGTGTTTTTTAGTGGCTTGGCCGAGACCGTGGTGAGTTCGTAGTTGGGTGGTTCATGGAAAACAAAATTGACTTCACTTCTTTAGCGTCTTTGTTCTTGGCACAAAAAGAGCTGTGCTTTTTTAGTCGCCTGTTTATTTAGTTTTTTATTTAGTGAAAATTTCCAACGAACTGGTAAGCGGAGTTAATGAACCATTTTCAGTTTGACAATAAGTTATTACCACCACCACCGGTATGACCATGGTCTAGGGCCATTGGAAGAACGCTAAATAAAAATACACAAATGTCTTCAAATGGTGAAGAATTTAAATTTTAATCAAAGAATTTAATGCAATAAAAGACCTCCGTGGGAGGTTTCTATAGAATAGAAGACCTCCGTAGGAGGTTTCTATAGAATAGAAGACCTCCGTAGGAGGTTTCTATAGAATAGAAGACCTCCGTAGGAGGTTTCTATAGAATAGAAGACCTCCGTAGGAGGTTTCTATAGAATAGAAGACCTCCGTAGGAGGTTTCTATAGAATAGAAGACCTCCGTAGGAGGTTTCTATAGAATAGAAGTCCTCCGTAGGAGGTTTCTATAGAATAGAAGACCTCCGTAGGAGGTTTCTATAGAATAGAAGTCCTCCGTAGGAGGTTTCTATAGAATAGAAGACCTCCGTAGGAGGTTTCTATAGAATAGAAGACCTCCGTAGGAGGTTTCTATAGAATAGAAGACCTCCGTAGGAGGTTTCTATAGAATAGAAGACCTCCGTAGGAGGTTTCTATAGAATAGAAGACCTCCGTAGGAGGTTTCTATAGAATAGAAGACCTCCGTAGGAGGTTTCTATAGAATAGAAGACCTCCGTAGGAGGTTTCTATAGAATAGAAGACCTCCGTAGGAGGTTTCTATAGAATAGAAGACCTCCGTAGGAGGTTTCTATAGAATAGAAGACCTCCGTAGGAGGTTTCTATAGAATAGAAGACTTCCGTAGGAGGTTTCTATAGTATAAAATACCTCCGTAGGAGGTTTCTATTGTATAGAAGACCTCCGTAGGAGGTTTCTATTGTATAGAAGACCTCCGTAGGAGGTTTCTATTGTATAGAAGACCTCCGTAGGAGGTTTCTATTGTATAGAAGACCTCCGTAGGAGGTTTCTATTGTATAGAAGACCTCCGTAGGAGGTTTCTATTGTATAGAAGACCTCCGTAGGAGGTTTCTATTGTATAGAAGACCTCCGTAGGAGGTTTCTATTGTATAGAAGACCTCCGTAGGAGGTTTCTATTGTATAGAAGACCTCCGTAGGAGGTTTCTATGGTATAGAAGCCCTCCGTAGGAGGTTTCTATTGTATAGAAGACCTCCGTAGGAGGTTTCTATTGTATAGAAGACCTCCGTAGGAGGTTTCTATTGTATAGAAGACCCCCGTAGGAGGTTTCTATTGTATAGAAGACCTCCGTAGGAGGTTTCTATTGTATAGAAGACCTCCGTAGGAGGTTTCTATTGTATAGAAGACCTCCGTAGGAGGTTTCTATTGTATAGAAGACCTCCGTAGGAGGTTTCTATTGTATAGAAGACCTCCGTAGGAGGTTTCTATTGTATAGAAGACCTCCGTAGGAGGTTTCTATTGTATAGAAGACCTCCGTAGGAGGTTTCTATTGTATAGAAGACCTCCGTAGGAGGTTTCTATTGTATAGAAGACCTCCGTAGGAGGTTTCTATTGTATAGAAGACCTCCGTAGGAGGTTTCTATTGTATAGAAGACCTCCGTAGGAGGTTTCTATTGTATAGAAGACCTCCGTAGGAGGTTTCTATAGTATAGAAGACCTCCATAGGAGGTTTCTATAGTATAGAAGACCTCCATAGGAGGTTTCTATAGTATAGAAGACCTCCATAGGAGGTTTCTATAGTATAGAAGACCTCCATAGGAGGTTTCTATAGTATAGAAGACCTCCATAGGAGGTTTCTATAGTATAGAAGACCTCCATAGGAGGTTTCTATAGTATAGAAGACCTCCATAGGAGGTTTCTATAGTATAGAAGACCTCCATAGGAGGTTTCTATAGTATAGAAGACCTCCATAGGAGGTTTCTATAGTATAGAAGACCTCCATAGGAGGTTTCTATAGTATAGAAGACCTCCATAGGAGGTTTCTATAGTATAGAAGACCTCCATAGGAGGTTTCTATAGTATAGAAGACCTCCATAGGAGGTTTCTATAGTATAGAAGACCTCCATAGGAGGTTTCTATAGTATAGAAGACCTCCATAGGAGGTTTCTATAGTATAGAAGACCTCCATAGGAGGTTTCTATAGTATAGAAGACCTCCATAGGAGGTTTCTATAGTATAGAAGACCTCCGTAGGAGGTTTCTATAGTATAGAAGACTTCCGTAGGAGGTTTCTATAGTATAGAAGACTTCCGTAGGAGGTTTCTATAGTATAGAAGACTTCCGTAGGAGGTTTCTATTGTATAGAAGACCTCCGTAGGAGGTGTCTATTGTATAGAAGACCTCCGTAGGAGGTTTCTATTGTATAGAAGACCTCCGTAGGAGGTTTCTATTGTATAGAAGACCTCCGTAGGAGGTTTCTATTGTATAGAAGACCTCCGTAGGAGGTTTCTATTGTATAGAAGACCTCCGTAGGAGGTTTCTATTGTATAGAAGACCTCCGTAGGAGGTTTCTGTAGTATAGAAGACCTCCGTAGGAGGTATCTATAGTATAGAAGACCTCCATAGGAGGTTTCTATAGTATAGAAGACCTCCATAGGAGGTTTCTCTAGTATAGAAGACCTCCATAGGAGGTTTCTCTAGTATAGAAGACCTCCATAGGAGGTTTCTATAGTATAGAAGACCTCCATAGGAGGTTTCTATAGTATAGAAGACCTCCATAGGAGGTTTCTATAGTATAGAAGACCTCCATAGGAGGTTTCTATAGTATAGAAGACCTCCATAGGAGGTTTCTATAGTATAGAAGACCTCCGTAGGAGGTTTCTATAGTATAGAAGACCTCCGTAGGAGGTTTCTATAGTATAGAAGACCGCCGTAGGAGGTTTCTATAGAATAGAAGACCTCCGTAGGAGGTTTCTATTGAATTGAAGACCGCCGTAGGAGGTTTCTATAGAATAGAAGACCTCCCTAGGAGGTGTCTATAGAATAGAAGACCCCCTAGTAGGTGTCTATAGAAAATAAATTTTCCGATTGGCATTACCTACCATAATCACATTCTGCAATTTGCTAATTTATTTTCTCCCACAGCGCCGTACAGCAAACAATTCGCTGGGTTAGTTAATGAATTTCCTAATTCGAACATTTTCCCTGATTAAGCAAACGAATACTGGCTACCGCAGATGGTATGTTGGGGTTTGTTTTGATTTAATTTTTCACGTTTTCTTGGCTTTTGTTTTAAATCGAAATAAATTCAAACATCTAGCTGATGGTGATAACACAGATTGACCTCGGTGGCAAAAATATCGATAGCAGCTACTCCGTGTTGTGCTTAGCCTAATCACAATCAGTGTAGAGCTAGACGTTTCAAGTAACAGATCAATACAAAAGCGAAAGAAAAAGGAAAATATTTTTAAATTGTAAAAAAAAATATAATTTAAAACAATGAACTTGTTCAGCCTTGTCCTTATGCTCATGCTGGGGAGTTTACAGGTAAGAAATATTCCTAAAATCCTTGGAGAGGAAATAACAGTTACCCTCAACTTACAGCTTTCCCTCGGCGACACCATGGAAACCTCGTTGATTTCCAGAAATTTCCAAAAAGATTTTCTCCAAGAAATGAATCGTGTCATGAAAAGAACGGCCCTGCAGGCCATGAATAAATATCTGCGAGATCTCAAACAAACCTCCAAAATGGATGAATCATTTGAGCAGGCCTGGACGACGGCATTGCATTCCAAAAAATTAGGAACCAAAACAGTATTTCTAAAGCAGTGGTTTGATTTGGCCGAACATCGTGATGCCAATCGTGAACTTTTGTATGGCCTTAGAAATGTTCTGTTCCTCGAAAAACTAAAGGACAGATTTTATGCCCTGCAGGAAGAGAGTTTTGAGGAAATGCACAATCTAAGATATTACTACATGTGTAAACAATACAATATCAATGGCAACAAGAGCTTTGAAGAAGAGCAGAAGCAACCCCATCACAATTTCTATTCCGAACATGTCAAACTTGCTCCTCTCAACGAAGAAACTGTGGCCAATGCCTTGGAGAAATTGGGTCTCAAGGATAATCACACCATTTCCATAAATGTCCAGGACTTTGGTGTACAACTCTATAGCAAAGTCAATCGTACGGGTGCGGAATTAATCGACGATTATCTTGTTGTGATTGCCAAACTTCTGCAAGAGGTCCTGGATAATAAGGAAGAATCCACAGCCAGCCACAATCAGGCCTTGGAAAAAATCCTAGCCGAAATTGACCATTTACTCAAAACCCCCGATTTCTACAGCAAACGCCAACGCCTCTATGATTATCTGCAAAACCACATGTCCCTGGATGTTGAAGAATTTCAAAATACCGAAAACTCCCAACAGGATTTAGTGGCCATTTTTGAAAAACTTAAACAAAAGGGTTTGGATCTCATTGTTGCTTTTCTCTTTAGCAATTTTGAATTTATTGACTACACCCACAGCGAATGGTCGACAATGTTGCCGCCAGCTCCCATGCTGCTACTAAATGCCACCGATGGTTCTCGCCAACTTATGGAGATTCAGCAATTGTATGATGATTTTAAAAAGGATTTTGAAAATTCATCAAAGTATGATGCCTATTTGGAAGCGGTTGGGCAATTGCATGAACGCACCCAACGCGAAAATGCTGACAGTACGCATATTTATGAGATGCTTCACAGTGCTGCCCAGAATGTGGGCAGTACAAGGGTCCTTTTGATGGATGAGAAATGCAAAGAGGTTTAATGGAAAAGAGAAGTGAAGCCGGAGAGGAAGAGTGGAGAAGTGGTGAGCAGTTGTAAGCATTGTTATTGGTTTCACAGTTATGCGAACACATTACAATGTTTTGGTAATGTAATATGGATTGTATGGCTGGCTGGCGAGCTGCTTGGCTGCCTGTATGGTAAAAGTTGTTAGCATGGTGTTATTTGGCCAAAGCATCTAATTTAAGATGCAATATATCGTGAATTTTAGTTTGTATTATGGTAATGTATATTAGAGTGTAATGAAATAAATGTGCTGTAAAATGTTGTAAACTGGGTTTCATAACAAAACATAGGTTAAATTAATAAAATAATCAATTTAGACAAAATTTTATCAATAAACGAGTATTTTATTAAAGAATTTTTTATTTAATAAACGTGGATTTTTAGAAACATATTTCTCAAAAACACATGGATTTTTTAAAAAATATTTTCTTAATAATTGTAGATTTTTTAAAAAATATTTGCTGAAAAAAACGTGGATTTTTTTAAAAATATTTTCGCGATAAAAGGCCATTTTTTTAAAAAATATTTTCGCGATAAAAGGCGATTTTTTAAAAAATATTTTCGCAATAAAAAATATTTTCTCAGTTAATGTGGATTTTTAAAAAAATATTTCCACAATAATCTTTGTTTTTTTTAACAAATTTTCTCAATAAACGTGGATTTTAAAAAAAATATTTTTTCGAACAAATATTTTCTCAATAAACATGGATTTAAAAAAAATATTTTCTTAACAAACGTGGATTTCTAAAAAAATATTTTTTCGAACAAATATTTTCTCAATAAACATGAATTAAAAAAAAAAATATTTTCTGATTTTTTAAAAAATATTTTCTTAATAAATGTGGATTTTTAAAAAAATCTTTTCACAATAATCGTGGATTTTTAAAAAAATATTTTCAAAATAATCCTGGTTTTTTAACAAATATTTTCTCAATAAACGTGGATTTAAAAAAATATTTTTTTCGAACAAATATTTTCTCAATAAACATGGATTTAAAAAAATATTTTCTGAACAAACGTGGATTTCAAAAAAAATATTTTTTCAAACAAATATTTTCTCAATAAACATGGATTAAAAAAAATATTTTCTCAACAAACGTGGATTTCTCAAAAAAAATATTTTCTCCACAATCGGGAAATTTTCAAAAAAATTTTTCTCAACAAACGTGGATTTTTTTTTTAAAAATATTTTCACAATAAACGTGATTTTTAAAAAAATACTTTTACAATAATCTTGTATTATTTAAATTTTTTTTCAAATAAAACGTGTATTTTTTAAAAAAATGTTTGCACAATAAACCTGGATTTTACTAAAAATATTTACTCAACAAAACTAGGATTTCTTTAAAAATATTTTTTTTTTAATAAACATCGTCTTTTTATACCCTCCACCATATGGAGGGTATAATTAAATTTGTCATTCCGTTTGTAACACATCGAAATATTCGTCGGAGACCCTATAAATCAGCATTGAATTGATCAGCATAAAATTCTATGTCGATTTGACCATGTCCGCCTGTCCGTCCGTCCGTCCGTCCGTCTGTCTGTTGAAATCAAGATACAGCTCGCAATTTTAAAGATAGAGAGTCAAAATTTGGTACAGAAGTTTTTATTACTTGCAGGATGGTTGGTATTGAAAATGGGATATATCGGTCCACGTTTTGATATAGCCCCCATAGAACGGTACCTCCCGATTTTCGGTATTTTTAAGGTTTTAGCTTCATTATCCTACCAAAATGGTTGAAATTTGGTACGTAGTCTTCTTTAGGGGTATAAAACTTTCCCCCAGAATTTTGTCGCTATCGGTCCACACCTTCATATAGCCCCCATAGAACGGTACCTCCCGATTTTCGGTATTTTTAAGGTTTTAGCTTCATTATACCAACAAAATGGCTAAAATTTGGTACATAGTCTTCTTTACTGGTACAAAACTTTCCCCCAGAAATTTGTCGGTATCGGTCCACACCTTCATATAGCCCCCATATAACGGTACCTCCCGATTTTCGGTATTTTTAA
Organism: Musca autumnalis; assembly: GCF_047663935.1. NCBI lineage: Eukaryota > Metazoa > Arthropoda > Insecta > Diptera > Muscidae > Musca > Musca autumnalis. The sequence goes on from NW_027411755.1 coordinate 28,327,359, forward strand.
GGTTTTAGCTTCATTATCCTACCAAAATGGCTGAAATTTGGTACGTAGTCTTCTTTAGGGGTATAAAATTTTCTCCTAGAATTTTGTCGGTATCGGTCCACACCTTCATATAGCCCCCATATAACGGTACCTCCCGATTTTCGGTATTTTTAAGGTTTTAGCTTCATTATCACACCGAAATTGCTGAAATTTGGTACTTAGTCTACGTTGGTGTTATAAAACTTTCCCCCAGAACTTTGTCGGTATCTGTCCATGCCTTCATATAGCCCCCATAGAACGGTTCCTCCCGATTTTCGGTATTTTGAACGTTGTGGCCTCAATATTCCACCGAAATGGCTGAAATTTGGTATTAAGACTTCGTTGGGGGTACTTAAACTTTCCCTTTAAATTTGTCGGTATAGGTCCACGCCTTCATATAGCCCCCATGGAAAGGTACCTCCTGATTTTTCGTATTTTCAAGGTTGTGTCTTCAATATTTCACCAAAATGGCTGAAGTTTGGTATTTAGTCTTCATTGTGATATAAAACTGTTCGCCAGAAATATGTCTGTACAGGCCCACGCTTTTATATTGCCCCATTTCTGACTAAAATTCGTCGGTATAGGTCCACGTTTCGATATAGCCCCCATAGAACGATACCTCCGGATTTTCGTAATACTGAAGATTGTGACGTCAACCGAAATGGCTGAAATTCGTTATTTCGTCTTCCAAGAGTTATAAAATATTCCAGAAGAGTATTATCAGTATAGGTACACGTCTTCCTATATCCCCATAGAAGCTTACTTCTTGATTTTCGGTATTTTTTAGTTTTAGCCACATTCTCTTACCGAAATATAGGAAATTCGGTATTTAGTCTTCTTTGAGCCTAAAAGCTTTTCGTCAGAAATTTGTCGGTATAGATCGACGTTTTGAAATAGCCCCCATAGAATGGTGCCTCACATTGTTTTACCGAAATTGCTGAAATTTAGTATTGAGTCTTGTTCATACACGAAAGGAAACTAATTATTCCATTTTACTTCAATACGACTTGTGGTGGAGGGTATAACAAGTTCGGCCTGGCCGAACTTAACGCCGTTCTTACTTGTTAAAAAATATTTTCTTAATAATTGTGGATTTTTTAAAAATATTTTCTTAAAAAAATGGATTTTTTAAAAAATATTTTCGCAAAAATGTGGATTTTTTAAAAAATATTTTCGCGATAATCGTGCATTTAAAAAAAATATTTCCACAATAATCTTGGCTTTTTTAACAAATATTTTCTCAATAAACGTGGATTTAAAAAAAAAATATTTTTTCTCAATAAACAAGGATTTAAAAAAATATATTCTCAACAAACGTGGATTTCTCAAAAAAATATTTTCTCCACAATCCGGGAATATTCAAAATTTTTTTCTCAACAATATTGGATTTTAAAATATTTAAAAATATTCTCACAATAAACGTGGATTTTTAAAAAAATACCTTTACAATAAACTTGGATTATTTAAATTTTTTTTCACAATAAACGTGTATTTTTTAAAAAATATTTGCACAATAAACCTGGAGTTTACTAAAAATATTTACTCAAAAAACTAGGATTTTTTTAAAAATATTTTTTTAATAAACGTCGTCTTTTGAACAATATTTTCTCAACAAATATGGATTTTTAAAACAAATATTTTTTGTAATTAACGTGGATTTTTTAACAAATATTTCCCAAATAAACGTGTATTTTTTAAAAATATGTTCTCAATAAACGTGGATTTTATAAAAAAATATTGAGAACATATTTTTTATAAAACGTGGATTTTTTAAAAAAAATATTTACTAAAATAACGTGGATTTTTTAAAAAAATATTTACTAAAATAATATTTGTTTAATAAACGTGTATTTTTTAACAAATTTAAAAAAATATTTTTTCAATAAACGTGGATTTTTTAAAGATTATTTTTTCATGGACCATCAAAGCAATACACGTGGATTTTTTAAAGAATATTTTTTAATGGACCATCAAAGCAATACACGTGGATTTTTTAAAGATTATTTTTTCATGGACCATCACAACAATAAAGCGTGGATTTTTTAAAGAATATTTTTTCATGGACCATCACAACAATAAAGCGTGGATTTTTTAAAGAATATTTTTTCATGGACCATCACAACAATAAAGCGTGGATTTTTTAAAGAATATTTTTTCATGGACCATCACAACAATAAAGCGTGGATTTTTTAAAGATTATTTTTTCATGGACCATCACAACAATAAAGCGTGGATTTTTTAAAGAATATTTTTTCATGGACCATCACAACAATAAAGCGTGGATTTTTTAAAGAATATTTTTTCATGGACCATCACAACAATAAAGCGTGGATTTTTTAAAGAATATTTTTTCATGGACCATCACAACAATAAAGCGTGGATTTTTTAAAGAATATTTTTTCATCGACCATCACAACAATAAAGCGTGGATTTTTTAAAGAATATTTTTTCATCGACCATCACAACAATAAAGCGTGGATTTTTTAAAGAATATTTTTTCATCGACCATCACAACAATAAAGCGTGGATTTTTTAAAGAATATTTTTTCATCGACCATCACAACAATAAAGCGTGGATTTTTTAAAGAATATTTTTTCATGGACCATCACAACAATAAAGCGTGGATTTTTTTAAAGAATATTTTTTCATCGACCATCACAACAATAAAGCGTGGATTTTTTAAAGAATATTTTTTCATCGAACATCACAACAATAAAGCGTGGATTTTTTAAAGAATATTTTTTCATCGACCATCACAACAATAAAGCGTGGATTTTTTAAAGAATATTTTTTCATCGACCATCACAACAATAAAGCGTGGATTTTTTAAAGAATATTTTTTCATCGACCATCACAACAATAAAGCGTGGATTTTTTAAAGAATATTTTTTCATCGAACATCACAACAATAAAGCGTGGATTTTTTAAAGAATATTTTTTCATCGACCATCACAACAATAAAGCGTGGATTTTTTAAAGAATATTTTTTCATCGACCATCACAACAATAAAGCGTGGATTTTTTAAAGAATATTTTTTCATCGACCATCACAACAATAAAGCGTGGATTTTTTAAAGAATATTTTTTCATCGACCATCACAACAATAAAGCGTGGATTTTTTAAAGAATATTTTTTCATCGACCATCACAACAATAAAGCGTGGATTTTTTAAAGAATATTTTTTCATCGACCATCACAACAATAAAGCGTGGATTTTTTAAAGAATATTTTTTCATCGACCATCACAACAATAAAGCGTGGATTTTTTAAAGAATATTTTTTCATCGACCATCACAACAATAAAGCGTGGATTTTTTAAAGAATATTTTTTCATCGACCATCACAACAATAAAGCGTGGATTTTTTAAAGAATATTTTTTCATCGACCATCACAACAATAAAGCGTGGATTTTTTAAAGAATATTTTTTCATGGACCATCACAACAATAAAGCGTGGATTTTTTAAAGAATATTTTTTCATGGACCATCACAACAATAAAGCGTGGATTTTTTAAAGAATATTTTTTCATGGACCATCACAACAATAAAGCGTGGATTTTTTAAAGAATATTTTTTCATGGACCATCACAACAATAAAGCGTGGATTTTTTAAAGAATATTTTTTCATGGACCATCACAACAATAAAGCGTGGATTTTTTAAAGAATATTTTTTCATGGACCATCACAACAATAAAGCGTGGATTTTTTAAAGAATATTTTTTCATGGACCATCACACCAATAAAGCGTGGATTTTTTAAAGAATATTTTTTCATGGACCATCACAACAATAAAGCGTGGATTTTTTAAAGAATATTTTTTCATGGACCATCACAACAATAAAGCGTGGATTTTTTAAAGAATATTTTTTCATGGACCATCACAACAATAAAGCGTGGATTTTTTAAAGAATATTTTTTCATGGACCATCACAACAATAAAGCGTGGATTTTTTAAAGAATATTTTTTCATGGACCATCACAACAATAAAGCGTGGATTTTTTAAAGAATATTTTTTCATGGACCATCACAACAATAAAGCGTGGATTTTTTAAAGAATATTTTTTCATGGACCATCACAACAATAAAGCGTGGATTTTTTAAAGAATATTTTTTCATGGACCATCACAACAATAAAGCGTGGATTTTTTAAAGAATATTTTTTCATGGACCATCACAACAATAAAGCGTGGATTTTTTAAAGAATATTTTTTCATGGACCATCACAACAATAAAGCGTGGATTTTTTAAAGAATATTTTTTCATGGACCATCACAACAATAAAGCGTGGATTTTTTAAAGAATATTTTTTCATGGACCATCACAACAATAAAGCGTGGATTTTTTAAAGAATATTTTTTCATGGACCATCACAACAATAAAGCGTGGATTTTTTAAAGAATATTTTTTCATGGACCATCACAACAATAAAGCGTGGATTTTTTAAAGAATATTTTTTCATGTGCTATCAGACCAATAAAGGTGGATTTTTTAAAGAATATTTTTTCATGTGCTATCAGACCAATAAACGTGGATTTTTTAAAGAATACTTTTTCATGGACCATCACAACAATAAAGCGTGGATTTCTAAAGAATCTTTTTTCCAAAAATAATAATTTGTAGATGTGGCATTATTTGACTTAACTTTAATAGTATGGCTCCCGTTTATTTCTTTTGTAAATGTATATGCTTTATAATAAGTTTTAAAGTCACCTTTGACACACAAATTATGTTTCTCAAATATTCAAATATTTTGTTGGAATTATTATGTAACAAATAAATGCCAAAAATAAAGGCACATCATTAACCTTTCACGGTCAATTTAAGAGACTTTGAGTTTAGTGTGAAAGTTCACTTTTTGTTTGAAATTCAAGGAAAAAGCAGAATGAAATGTTGTAATTGAAGAGGAACTGAAGTCCGTGCGGCTCGAACCTTTTATGTGCAACGATATTTAAATAATTGTTTTCTATTTATTATTACGTTGGAAAGAGGGACCGAATTTTTTTCGAAAGATTTTCGTAAAATTGTCTCTATATTGTTTTGCAAAGCAATATTCTTTAATTTTGGTAAAATATCACATATTTGCTTTTTGTAGTTATAATCAAACTTACTGTCATGTACATTATTCATTGGTATAACTTTATTTATTAAAATTAAATTAACTACTATTAAAACCATTATCTGAGCAACTGAGTAAATATGTAAATGTTTAAAACAATCCATAAAATCTCACAACTTCTGCCAATTTAACTTTATAATGCAAATTATATTAGATTCAGTTAATGGCTTTCACTTTCATATTTTCTGCAAGTCTTTGGCCAAATGGATTACACACTTGAAAGATTTTCCAAGGGATCGTATAAAATATCAACAACACTCGACTCATCCCCAAAATATCATCGTAAACAGTAAAACGTTTTAATAACTATTTGTAGTGGTGATACACAAAGTGAAGTGGTCATAATTAAATTATGTATTTTCATTTAAAAGTTAAGTTCAACAAGAGAAAGGATTTTCCAGGCGAGAGATTTACAAATGTAGGCAGCATATGCTGGAAGTGTTTATGAAATGAAATGAAACAGTTATCTGGAAAATAAATATATGTTACTTTTATGTTTATGCAGGGAAAGTAATTTACAGAGATGCAATATAGAAAAATAATCCATGAAAAATATTCTTTAAAAAATCCACGTTTATTAGTCTGATGGACCATGAAAAAATATTCTTTAAAAAATCCACGTTTATTAGTCTGATGGACCATGAAAAAATATTCTTTAAAAAATCCACGTTTATTAGTCTGATGGACCATGAAAAAATATTCTTTAAAAAATCCACGTTTATTAGTCTGATGGACCATGAAAAAATATTCTTTAAAAAATCCACGTTTATTAGTCTGATGGACCATGAAAAAATATTCTTTAAAAAATCCACGTTTATTAGTCTGATGGACCATGAAAAAATATTCTTTAAAAAATCCACGTTTATTAGTCTGATGGACCATGAAAAAATATTCTTTAAAAAATCCACGTTTATTAGTCTGATGGACCATGAAAAAATATTCTTTAAAAAATCCACGTTTATTAGTCTGATGGACCATGAAAAAATATTCTTTAAAAAATCCACGTTTATTAGTCTGATGGACCATGAAAAAATATTCTTTAAAAAATCCACGTTTATTAGTCTGATGGACCATGAAAAAATATTCTTTAAAAAATCCACGTTTATTAGTCTGATGGACCATGAAAAAATATTCTTTAAAAAATCCACGCTTTATTGTTGTGATGGTCCATGAAAAAATATTCTTTAAAAAATCCACGTTTATTAGTCTGATGGACCATGAAAAAATATTCTTTAAAAAATCCACGCTTTATTGTTGTGATGGTCCATGAAAAAATATTCTTTAAAAAATCCACGTTTATTAGTCTGATGGACCATGAAAAAATATTCTTTAAAAAATCCACGCTTTATTGTTGTGATGGTCCATGAAAAAATATTCTTTAAAAAATCCACGTTTATTAGTCTGATGGACCATGAAAAAATATTCTTTAAAAAATCCACGTTTATTAGTCTGATGGACCATGAAAAAATATTCTTTAAAAAATCCACGTTTATTAGTCTGATGGACCATGAAAAAATATTCTTTAAAAAATCCACGTTTATTAGTCTGATGGACCATGCAAAAATATTCTTTAAAAAATCCACGTTTATTAGTCTGATGGACCATGAAAAAATATTCTTTAAAAAATCCACGTTTATTAGTCTGATGGACCATGAAAAAATATTCTTTAAAAAATCCACGTTTATTAGTCTGATGGACCATGAAAAAATATTCTTTAAAAAATCCACGTTTATTAGTCTGATGGACCATGAAAAAATATTCTTTAAAAAATCCACGTTTATTAGTCTGATGGACCATGAAAAAATATTCTTTAAAAAATCCAAGTTTATTAGTCTGATGGACCATGAAAAAATATTCTTTAAAAAATCCAAGTTTATTAGTCTGATGGACCATGAAAAAATATTCTTTAAAAAATCCACGTTTATTAGTCTGATGGACCATGAAAAAATATTCTTTAAAAAATCCACGTTTATTAGTCTGATGGACCATGAAAAAATATTCTTTAAAAAATCCACGTTTATTAGTCTGATGGACCATGAAAAAATATTCTTTAAAAAATCCACGTTTATTAGTCTGATGGACCATGAAAAAATATTCTTTAAAAAATCCACGTTTATTAGTCTGATGGACCATGCAAAAATATTCTTTAAAAAATCCACGTTTATTAGTCTGATGGACCATGAAAAAATATTCTTTAAAAAATCCACGTTTATTAGTCTGATGGACCATGAAAAAATATTCTTTAAAAAATCCACGCTTTATTGTTGTGATGGTCCATGAAAAAATATTCTTTAAAAAATCCACGCTTTATTGTTGTGATGGTCCATGAAAAATATTCTTTAAAAAATCCACGCTTTATTGTTGTGATGGTCCATGAAAAAATATTCTTTAAAAAATCCACGCTTTATTGTTGTGATGGTCCATGAAAAAATATTCTTTAAAAAATCCACGCTTTATTGTTGTGATGGTCCATGAAAAAATATTCTTTAAAAAATCCACGCTTTATTGTTGTGATGGTCCATGAAAAAATATTCTTTAAAAAATCCACGCTTGTTTCCTAAATGCCTACGAAGTGGCAACCCTTTCATCTATTCCACTACAATGGCTGAGAGAAAGAATCTTTGCCAAAAATTAGTATTGTTAATTTATTTTGATATTTGAATATCTTTAATAGAGTTATTTTTCTTGTTGTTTGTTTGTTTCGCTATTGAATGTCAAACTCACAGCTGGTTACATTTTGCAATTGTTGTTTTTGCTGTTGTTTCGGTTATCTTTATTATCAAAAGAAAATTTTACCACAGAGTGCGCTCATGCATGACCCACAAACAGCCATTGCAAACGTACACACACACACATACACACTTTATACATGGTTACGGACAGACAGCAAGGGAATATAAAGGCATGTTTCTGCTTTAGTATAGAAATGAAACGGAATATCTAAAGATGGGCCTTTGTCGTTGTCTAAAGGAGGTTAGATTTTAAAGCTTCATGATATGATCATTCCTTACCAAGGATATTCTGGGAGAAGCCCAGACATATTTGGTATTGCATCACGACTAGGTGTTAAACATAAGAAAAAAATATTATAGTTACATATTATTACGCATGACGTATGTAAACGTATTGGGGTTTATTCATATTCTCAGCTGCACTTCTGTCAAACCTGGTGTATAAAATGGCGTATAAGTATTGACGTTAGTCATACGTCACAGTTAACTTTAATATATTTAGCAGTAATTTTATTTTTTCTTTCAAATATAGATGTCCTCTAAAAGTCTTCTGTGTATATAAGACCTCTAAGGGGTCTTCTATATACATTAATGGTCTTCTATGTACGGAAGAGCATGAGGGAGTCTTTATATATAGCCGAAAAAATATTATTTTCAAATTGTCTTGTAAATAGGCCTTTGTACTTTTGGGCCTCATTTACCCTATAATACACAATTGAATCCAATATACATTTCAGATATTCGTTGGAGCATTATCAAGTAACCACATTAAAACCACCATTCATATAAACATTGGCGCACACACACAGTTCGACAGTTTTCGGCATGCAAAGAAGCCAGCCACAAACATTCTTTCACGGAAGAGTCAACACTCAATTGGTTTGCTCGAACACACACACACAGCACACCACACCCGTCTTGTTCATCCTGCTGCTGTTCATACCACCCCTCAACAACAATATGTTTTAAAGTCTCTTCTCGGTATAAAATACTAACAACAACAATAACACCACCAACAACATCAACAAATAACAAACACAATACAAAACCATAAAATCACAACAAAATAACATTGTTGAAATTTGCTGTAAGTGTAAATGTGTGTTTGTGTGTGTGCGGGTGTGAGTAAGAAACTGACTGGGTGTTTGCTTGGGCTGGTGTTTATTGTTCGGATGTATATTTTATGCGTAACAAATAATAATGTTGTTGATTTTAATGTTTAACATAATTTACTAAATGATTTTCTATTTACTCGAAACGGTTTGGGTGTGTGGCGGGTAAGACATGGTGATAGCTGGTTTGACCTAATATCGGTTACAGATTTGGGATGGGTTAATTAGAATTGTGTATGAATTGTATTATGGGTGACCACTAAGTAAAAAAAAAAAGAATCCATCGGATCAGATGCACAAGCATGGACTTTTTAAAGAATATTTGGTTTAAAACATCATTCCACCAAATCGAATCTCTTGATGGCACCGTATAGAAGTATAGAAGTGATTAGGAATATTTAAAGATGGGCCTTTGTTCGTTGTCTAAAGAGGGGAAGCTTATGGAGGTTATATTTTAGAGCTAAATGATATGATAACTCCCTACCAAGGATATTCTGAGAGAAGCCTAGGCATTCTTGGTATTGCATCGCGACTAAGCGTCTAGTCACAGAACCATAGATCTATAACCGTGACTAAACATGGGGTCGTGGATTTTTTAAAGAATTTTTCAAAGGCGTGTTTTTTTAATTTTTTCAAAGGCGTGTTGTTTTTTTTTAAATATTTTTTCAAAGGCGTTGATTTTTCTAAATAATATTTCAAAGGCGTGACATTTTTATACCCTCAGCCTTTGGGCTAAAGAGGGTATTTACACTTTGATACGACCAAAAATGTGCCTCCTCGAAATAATGGTTTTAGACCTCAAGTATGTTTGTACGATATCCGTTTCAGACAATTTTGAGTAGATCTAGCAATGTCCGTCCGTCTGTCTGTCTGTCTGTCCGTCTGTCTGTCTGGCTGGCTGGTGCGCACGATAACTCTCGAACGGATCAATCGATTCGGTTCAAATTTTGGGTATCGAAATATTTTGTCCAGATTCGATTTAAGTTCGAAGATGGGCCATATAGGCCCACTCCTTCAGGTACCTCCCCCACAAATGTTCAAAAATTGTCGCAAAACTTGTGCGCACGATAACTCTTGTAGGGAATAACCGATTTGGTCCATACTTTACACATCGTGTAATTTCTACCAAACTTAGATGAGGTGCCAATATGGACTCAATCGGTCCACTCCTTCGGGTACCTCCCACACAAAAATTTCGGAAAAGTTCAGTTTAGGACCTGGTCTCGAATCGCTTTGATTTTTGTTTACGCAAGTTGTATTCGCTGTCCTCTATACGACGCTGTTAGTTTCATTAGGGGCAAGTCCATACTTCCTGAGAAAATAGCCTGAAAGTTACAAAAAACCCTATGACACCGTGTGTAGTGGTTGCAGCGCAAGATAACTCTCGAACGGATCTGCCGATTCGGTCCAAAATTTGGCTTTCGTAATATTTTGTCCAAACTTAGTTCAAGTTCAAAGATGGATTATATCGGTCCACTCCTTCCAGTACCTCCCCCACAAAAGTTCGAAAATGTTCGGAAAATTTTGCGCGTACGATAACTCTTGAAGGGAGTAACCGATTTGGTCCATACTTTGCACATTATGAAATTTCTACCAGACTTAGATGAGGTTCCAATATGGACTCAATCGGTAGACTCCTTCGAGTACCTCCCACACAAAATTTCGGAAAAGTTCAGTTTAGGACCTGCTATCGAATCGCCTTGGTTTTTGTTGCAACATATTGTTTCCTCAGAGGCAAGTCCATACTTCCTGAAAAAATAGCCTGAAAGTTGAAAAACAAACCCTATGACACCATGTTTATGGGTGGAAGCGCAAGATAATTCTCGAACGGATATGCCGATTCCGGCCAAAATTTGGCCTTCGTAATATTGTTTCCAAACTTAGTTCAAGTTCGTAAATAAGCCATATCGGTCCACTCCTTCAGGTACCTGCTCCAAAAATGTTCAAAAATATTCAGAAAAATTGTGCGCACGATAACACTTGATGGGAGTGACCGATTTGGTCCATACTTTACACATTCTCATAATATCTACCAGATATAAATCAGGTTGAATATGGACTATATTTGTCCACTCCATCCCGTACCTCCCACACAAAATTTTGGATAAGTTCACTTTAAGACCTACTATTGAATTACTTTGATTTTTGTTGAAGCAATTTACATTCGCTGCCTCAATTACGATGGTAAAAGTTGTTTCAGGGGCAAGTCCATACTTCTTGAGAAAACTGCCCGAAGGGTGTAAAAACCCCCATGGTCTATGTCGGTCCATTCCTTTAAGTACCTTTTCCGCAAAATTTTTGAACTTTAATCTTAATCCACATTTTTGTCGGTTCATACGACCAAAATTTTGAAACCCCCTAAATACATAATTTTTTTGTGAAAAAAGTGTTTCAATTTGCACAGGCTGAGGGTATATCTCTAGAATAGAAGATCTCCGTAGGAGGTTTCTATAGAATAGAAGACCTCCGTAGGAGGTTTCTATAGAATAGAAGACCTCCGTAGGAGGTTTCTATAGAATAGAAGACCTCCGTAGGAGGTTTCTATAGAATAGAAGACCTCCGTAGGAGGTTTCTATAGAATAGAAGACCTCCGTAGGAGGTTTCTATAGAATAGAAGACCTCCGTAGGAGGTTTCTATAGAATAGAAGACCTCCGTAGGAGGTTTCTATAGAATAAAAGACCTCCGTAGGAGGTTTCTATAGAATAGAGACCTCCGTAGGAGGTTTCTATAGAATAGAAGACCTCCGAAGGAGGTTTCTATAGAATAGAAGACCTCCGTAGGAGGTTTCTATAGAATAGAAGACCTCCGTAGGAGGTTTCTATAGAATAGAAGACCTCCGTAGGAGGTTTCTATAGAATAGAAGACCTCCGTAGGAGGTTTCTATAGAATAGAAGACCTCCGTAGGAGGTTTCTATAGAATAGAAGACCTCCGTAGGAGGTTTCTATAGAATAGAAGACCTCCGTAGGAGGTTTCTATAGAATAGAAGACCTCCGTAGGAGGTTTCTATAGAATAGAAGACCTCCGTAGGAGGTTTCTATAGAATAGAAGACCTCCGTAGGAGGTTTCTATAGAATAGAAGACCTCCGTAGGAGGTTTCTATAGAATAGAAGACCTCCGTAGGAGGTTTCTATAGAATAGAAGACCTCCGTAGGAGGTTTCTATAGAATAGAAGACCTCCGTAGGAGGTTTCTATAGAATAGAAGACCTCCGTAGGAGGTTTCTATAGAATAGAAGACCTCCGTAGGAGGTTTCTATAGAATAGAAGACCTCCGTAGGAGGTTTCTATAGAATAGAAGACCTACGTAGGAGGTTTCTATAGAATAGAAGACCTCCGTAGGAGGTTTCTATAGAATAGAAGACCTCCGTAGGAGGTTTCTATAGAATAGAAGACCTCCGTATTAGGTTTCTATAGAATAGAAGACCTCCGTAGGAGGTTTCTATAGAATAGAAGACCTCCGTAGGAGGTTTCTATAGAATAGAAGACCACCGTAGGAGGTTTCTATAGAATAGAAGACCTCCGTAGGAGGTTTCTATAGAATAGAAGACCTCCGTAGGAGGTTTCTATAGAATAGAAGACCTCCGTAGGAGGTTTCTATAGAATAGAAGACCTCCGTAGGAGGTTTCTATAGAATAGAAGACCTCCGTAGGAGGTTTCTATAGAATAGAAGACCTCCGTAGGAGGTTTCTATAGAATAGAAGACCTCCGTAGGAGGTTTCTATAGAATAGAAGACCTCCGTAGGAGGTTTCTATAGAATAGAAGACCTCCGTAGGAGGTTTCTATAGAATAGAAGACCTCCGTAGGAGGTTTCTATAGAATAGAAGACCTCCGTAGGAGGTTTCTATAGAATAGAATAGAAGACCTCCGTAGGAGGTTTCTATAGAATAGAATAGAAGACCTCCGTAGGAGGTTTCTATAGAATAGAAGACCTCCGTAGGAGGTTTCTATAGAATAGAATAGAAGACCTCCGTAGGAGGTTTCTATAGAATAGAAGACCTCCGTAGGAGGTTTCTATAGAATAGAATAGAAGACCTCCGTAGGAGGTTTCTATAGAATAGAAGACCTCCGTAGGAGGTTTCTATAGAATAGAATAGCAGACCTCCGTAGGAGGTTTCTATAGAATAGAAGACCTCCGTAGGAGGTTTCTATAGAATAGAAGACCTCCGTAGGAGGTTTCTATAGAATAGAAGACCTCCGTAGGAGGTTTCTATAGAATAGAAGACCTCCGTAGGAGGTTTCTATAGAATAGAAGACCTCCGTAGGAGGTTTCTATAGAATAGAAGACCTCCGTAGGAGGTTTCTATAGAATAGAAGACCTCCGTAGGAGGTTTCTATAGAATAGAAGACCTCCGTAGGAGGTTTCTATAGAATAGAAGACCTCCGTTGGAGGTTTCTATAGAATAGAAGACCTCCGTAGGAGGTTTCTATAGAATAGAAGACCTCCGTTGGAGGTTTCTATAGAATAGAAGACCTCCGTAGGAGGTTTCTATAGAATAGAAGACCTCCGTTGGAGGTTTCTATAGAATAGAAGACCTCCGTAGGAGGTTTCTATAGAATAGAAGACCTCCGTTGGAGGTTTCTATAGAATAGAAGACCTCCGTAGGAGGTTTCTATAGAATAGAAGACCTCCGTAGGAGGTTTCTATAGAATAGAAGACCTCCGTTGGAGGTTTCTATAGAATAGAAGACCTCCGTAGGAGGTTTCTATAGAATAGAAGACCTCCGTTGGAGGTTTCTATAGAATAGAAGACCTCCGTTGGAGGTTTCTATAGAATAGAAGACCTCCGTGGGAGGTTTCTATAGAATATAAGACCTCCGTGGGAGATTTCTATAGAATAGAAGACCTCCGTAGGAGGTTTCTATAGAATAGAAGACCTCCGTAGGAGGTTTCTATAGAATAGAAGAGCTCCGTAGGAGGTTTCTATAGAATAGAAGACCTCCGTAGGAAGTTTCTATAGAATAGAAGACCTCCGTAGGAGGTTTCTATAGAAGACCTCCGTAGGAGGTTTCTATAGAATAGAAGACCCCCGTAGGAGGTTTCTATAGAATAGAAGACCTCCGTAGGAGGTTTCTATAGAATAGAAGACCTCCGTAGGAGGTTTCTATAGAATAGAAGACCTCCGTAGGAGGTTTCTATAGAATAGAAGACCTCCGTAGGAGGTTTCTATAGAATAGAAGACCTCCGTATTAGGTTTCTATAGAATAGAAGACCTCCGTATTAGGTTTCTATAGAATAGAAGACCTCCGTATTAGGTTTCTATAGAATAGAAGACCTCCGTATTAGGTTTCTATAGAATAGAAGACCTCCGTAGGAGGTTTCTATAGAATAGAAGACCTCCGTAGGAGGTTTCTATAGAATAGAAGACCTCCGTAGGAGGTTTCTATAGAATAGAAGACCTCCGTAGGAGGTTTCTATAGAATAGAAGACCTCCGTAGGAGGTTTCTATAGAATAGAAGACCTCCGTAGGAGGTCTCTATAGAATAGAAGACCTCCGTAGGAGGTTTCTATAGAATAGAAGACCTCCGTAGGAGGTTTCTATAGAATAGAAGACCTCCGTAGGAGGTTTCTATAGAATAGAAGACCTCCGTAGGAGGTTTCTATAGAATAGAAGACCTCCGTAGGAGGTTTCTATAGAATAGAAGACCTCCGTAGGAGGTTTCTATAGAATAGAAGACCTCCGTAGGAGGTTTCTATAGAATAGAAGACCTCCGTAGGAGGTTTCTATAGAATAGAAGACCTCCGTAGGAGGTTTCTATAGAATAGAAGACCTCCGTAGGAGGTTTCTATAGAATAGAAGACCTCCGTAGGAGGTTTCTATAGAATAGAAGACCTCCGTAGGAGGTTTCTATAGAATAGAAGACCTCCGTAGGAGGTTTCTATAGAATAGAAGACCTCCGTAGGAGGTTTCTATAGAATAGAAGACCTCCGTAGGAGGTTTCTATAGAATAGAAGACCTCCGTAGGAGGTTTCTATAGAATAGAAGACCTCCGTAGGAGGTTTCTATAGAATAGAAGACCTCCGTAGGAGGTTTCTATAGAATAGAAGACCTCCGTAGGAGGTTTCTATAGAATAGAAGACCTCCGTAGGAGGTTTCTATAGAATAGAAGACCTCCGTAGGAGGTTTCTATAGAATAGAAGACCTCCGTAGGAGGTTTCTATAGAATAGAAGACCACCGTAGGAGGTTTCTATAGAATAGAAGACCTCCGTAGGAGGTTTCTATAGAATAGAAGACCTCCGTAGGAGGTTTCTATAGAATAGAAGACCTCCGTAGGAGGTTTCTATAGAATAGAAGACCTCCGTAGGAGGTTTCTATAGAATAGAAGACCTCCGTAGGAGGTTTCTATAGAATAGAAGACCTCCGTAGGAGGTTTCTATAGAATAGAAGACCTCCGTAGGAGGTTTCTATAGAATAGAAGACCTCCGTAGGAGGTTTCTATAGAATAGAAGACCTCCGTAGGAGGTTTCTATAGAATAGAAGACCTCCGTAGGAGGTTTCTATAGAATAGAAGACCTCCGTAGGAGGTTTCTATAGAATAGAAGACCTCCGTAGGAGGTTTCTATAGAATAGAAGACCTCCGTAGGAGGTTTCTATAGAATAGAAGACCTCCGTAGGAGGTTTCTATAGAATAGAAGACCTCCGTTGGAGGTTTCTATAGAATAGAAGACCTCCGTTGGAGGTTTCTATAGAATAGAAGACCTCCGTTGGAGGTTTCTATAGAATAGAAGACCTCCGTGGGAGGTTTCTATAGAATAGAAGACCTCCGTGGGAGATTTCTATAGAATAGAAGACCTCCGTAGGAGGTTTCTATAGAATAGAAGACCTCCGTAGGAGGTTTCTATAGAATAGAAGACCTCCGTAGGAGGTTTCTATAGAATAGAAGACCTCCGTAGGAAGTTTCTATAGAATAGAAGACCTCCGTAGGAGGTTTCTATAGAAGACCTCCGTAGGATGTTTCTATAGAAGACCTCCGTAGGAGGTTTCTATAGAAGACCCCCGTAGGAGGTTTCTATAGAATAGAAGACCTCCGTAGGAGGTTTCTATAGAATAGAAGACCTCCGTAGGAGGTTTCTATAGAATAGAAGACCTCCGTAGGAGGTTTCTTTAGAATAGAAGACCTCCGTAGGAGGTTTCTATAGAATAGAAGACCTCCGTAGGAGGTTTCTATAGAATAGAAGACCTCCGTAGGAGGTTTCTATAGAATAGAAGACCTCCGTAGGAGGTTTCTATAGAATAGAAGACCTCCGTAGGAGGTTTCTATAGAATAGAAGACCTCCGTAGGAGGTTTCTAT
The DNA here is from genome assembly GCF_047663935.1 of Musca autumnalis. Classification (NCBI taxonomy): domain Eukaryota; kingdom Metazoa; phylum Arthropoda; class Insecta; order Diptera; family Muscidae; genus Musca; species Musca autumnalis. Next base: position 28,343,633 of record NW_027411755.1, read on the forward strand.
AGAATAGAAGACCTCCGTAGGAGGTTTCTATCGAATAGAAGACCTCCGTAGGAGGTTTCTATCGAATAGAAGACCTCCGTAGGAGGTTTCTATAAAATAGAAGACCTCCGTAGGAGGTTTCTATCGAATAGAAGACCTCCGTAGGAGGCTTCTATAGAATAGAAGACCACCGTAGGAGGTTTCTACCGAATAGAAGACCTACGTACGAGGTTTCTATCGAATAGAAGACCTCCGTAGGAGGCTTCTATCGAATAGAAGACCTCCGTAGGAGGTTTCTATCGAATAGAAGACCTCCGTAGGAGGTTTCTATCGAATAGAAGACCTCCGTAGGAGTTTTCTATCGAATAGAAGACCTCCGTAGGAGTTTTCTATCGAATTGAAGACCTCCGTAGGAGGTTTCGATAGAATAGAAGACCTCCGTAGGAGGTTTCTATAGAATAGAAGACCTCCGTAGTAGGTTTCTATAGAATAGAAGACTTACGAAGAAGGTTTTTATAAAATAGAAGGCTTCCCTAGAAATCTTGTGAATTTGGTATTTATTAGACTCTTCCTATACATTGACCGGACACTACAACCATTTCATAGTAAAACATCAAAGCTTTGTATTGCTGACATATGTAAAGCCATGGCTAACTAGTTTCAATAGATAGAATATTCATACATTCATGTGTATGTATGTATGACTCATGTATTAAACATGTTATCTTTGTAACAAATGCTGGCTACGTTACATCTGCAAAATTATTATAATATCAATGTATGTATGTATGTTTGTGTCTGTTTGCTATGTGTGCGATTTAAAAATTCTATTAATGCCACTGTTATTGTTTAGGAATTCTTTCAAAGTTGGCTTTACACTTTCCTGAAGATTGCTTAACATATTTGTGAATATGTAAAATAATTTTCTGGTCATGTCAAGCAGATAACTTAATTAAGGTTTGATTGTGGTAATCACAAAATTGAAACTGTAAATTTTGTGGAAAGAATTTAAGCCTTGAGATTAACTGCTTACAATTTGGAACATTTGTGAAAAGGTGAAGCACAAATTAAAGGATTTAAGGACGGTCAAACATATCAAAAATCATGAATTTTATGGGATTAGTGATGCATATATTAGGCAACGATGGCTTGTATGTGACCTCCAACTATCCCATGAGATTGGGTGTAACTTTCTATAGCTTCGATAGCAAGCCACTATGTTTTTCAAATGTTCCAATAATTTACTTTGATATGTATACCATGTATGTAACCACGTTATACCGCTCTGAATACTGAAGTCATAATTTATGCAGGTTATCTGTAAAAGCCAACCTACAAGCTAATTGGTATGATTATCACGAATATAACCACACATAATTAAGTGTCTTGAAATTTGCCGTCAACCCCAAAATTACCCATTCGACCGCTCAACTGTGTATTCCTTTCTGGATAATTACATTCAATATTCTCTACGTCCGAATTTCTACCAAAGAAAATCACCCACAAACAAATCGAAGAATAATTAGTTTTAATGACGTGTTTAGGTGGTGGCCAAGAAACAAAAATATATGTACAAATGTCAGTAAGTGTAAATGATCTGAACAACCGGAAGTACTTGTAGCAAAAGGTGTTTTAGGCAATAACAATTAATTGTTATTATCCTGAAAGATGTAAATATTGACACCCTTTTACGGCTAAGAAGCGAGGTGTGCTAAGGAAATAAGGGGAGGAAATAATTAAGTCATTAAATCGAATGTAAATAACTTAAATCAGGATAATAAAATATTGGATAAAGGCAAATGAGTTAATTATTTTTCTTTTTAATCGGGGATTTTTAAAACATTTTTTTTTCTAAGGCGTGATTTTTAAAGAATTTTTCGAAGGCTTGGCTTTTTTCCAAGGCGTGGATTTTTTTAAAGAATATTTTCAATGGTGTGTATTCTTTTAACGAATATTTTCAAAGGCGTAGATTTTTATAATGATTTTTTTTTTTTTCAAAGGCGTGTGTTTTTTAAACAACATTTTTCCAAGGCATGGATTTTTTTAAACAATATTTTCAAAGGTGTGGATTATTTTTTAAAGAATTTTTTTCACAGGCATGGATTTTTTTAAAGAAATTTCCAAGGTTCTGATTTTTTTAATGCATTTTTTCAAAGGCGTGGATTTTTTAATGAATTTTTTAAAAGGCGTGTATTTTTTAATGATTTTTTTAAAAGGCGTGTATTTTTTAAACAATATTTTCAAAGGTGGGGATTTTTTTTTAAAGAATTTTTTAAAAAAATTATTTCAAAGGCGTTGATTTTTTAAAGAATTTTTTCAAGGGCGTGGAAGTTTTTTAAAACATTTGTTTTTTAAAGAATTTTTTCACAGGCGTGGATTTTTGTAAAATATTATTTCAAATGCTTGGATTTATTTAAAACATTTTTTCAAAGGCTTCCATAGAATACAAGACCTCCGTAGGAGGCTTCTGTAGAATAGAAGACCTCTGTAGGAGGCTTCTATAGAATAGAAGACCTCCGTAGGAGGCTTCTATAGAATAGAAGACCTCCGTAGGAGGCTTCTATAGAATAGAAGACCTCTGTAGGAGGCTTCTATAGAATAGAAGACCTCCGTAGGAGGCTTCTATAGAATAGAAGACCTCCGTAGGAGGCTTCTATAGAATAGAAGACCTCCTAGGAGGCTTCTATAGAATAGAAGACCTCCGTAGAAGGCTTCTATAGAATATAAGACCTCCGTAGGGGGCTTCTATAGAAAAGAAGACCTCCGTAGGAGGCTTCTATAGATAAGAAGACCTCCGTAGGAGGCTTTTATAGAATAGAAGGCCTCCGTAGGAGGCTTCTATAGAATAGAAGACCTCCGTTCCGTAAGAGGCTTCTGTAGAATAGAAGACTTCCGTAGGAGGCTTCTATAGAATAGAAGACCTCCGGAGGAGGCTTCTGTAGAATAGAAGACCTCCGTAGGAGGCTTCTGTAGAATAGAAGACCTCCGTAGGAGGCTTCTGTAGAATAGAAGACCTCCGTTGGAGGCTTCTATAGAATAGAAGACCTCCGTTGGAGAATTCTATAGAATAGAAGACCTCCGTAGGAGGCTTCTGTAGAATAGAAGACCTCCGTAGGAGGCTTCTGTAGAATAGAAGACCTCCGTAGGAGGCTTCTATAGATAAGAAGACCTCCGTAGGAGGCTTTTATAGAATAGAAGGCCTCCGTAGGAGGCTTCTATAGAATAGAAGACCTACGTTCCGTAGGAGGCTTCTGTAGAATAGAAGACCTCCGTAGGAGGCTTCTATAGAATAGAAGACCTCCGTAGGAGGCTTCTATAGATAAGAAGACCTCCGTAGGAGGCTTTTATAGAATAGAAGGCCTCCGTAGGAGGCTTCTATAGAATAGAAGACCTACGTTCCGTAAGAGGCTTCTGTAGAATAGAAGACCTCCGTAGGAGGCTTCTATAGATAAGAAGACCTCCGTAGGAGGCTTTTATAGAATAGAAGGCCTCCGTAGGAGGCTTCTATAGAATAGAAGACCTACGTTCCGTAGGAGGCTTCTGTAGAATAGAAGACCTCCGTAGGAGGCTTTTGTAGAATAGAAGACCTCCGTAGGAGGCTTCTATAGAATAGAAGACCTCCGTAGGAGGCTTCTATAGATAAGAAGACCTCCGTAGGAGGCTTTTATAGAATAGAAGGTCTCCGTAGGAGGCTTCTATAGAATAGAAGACCTCCGTAGGAGGCTTCTGTAGAATAGAAGACCTCCGTAGGAGGCTTCTGTAGAATAGAAGACCTCCGTAGGAGGCTTCTGTTGAATAGAAGACCTCCGTAGGAGGCTTCTGTTGAATAGAAGACCTCCGTAGGAGGCTTCTGTAGAATAGAAGACCTCCGTAGGAGGCTTCTGCAGAATAGAAGACCTCCGTAGGGGGCTTCTATAGAATAGAAGACCGTCGTAGGAGGCTTCCATAGAATACAAGACCTCCGCAGGAGGCTTCCATAGAACACGAGACCTCCGTAGGAGGCTTGTATAGAATAGAAGACCTCTGTAAGAGGCTTCTATAGAATAGAAGACCTCTGATGGAGGCTTCTATAGAATAGAAGACCTCCGTAGGAGGCTTCTATAGATAAGAAGACCTGCGTAGAAGGCTTCTATAGATAAGAAGACCTCCGTAGGAGGCTTCTATAGAATAGGCATGGATTTTTTTAAAGAATTTTTCAAAGGCTTGGATTTTTTTAAAGAATTTTTTCAAAGGCGTGGATTTTTGTAAAATATTATTTCAAATGCTTGGATTTATTTAAAACATTTTTTCAAAGGCTTCCATAGAATACAAGATCTCCGCAGGAGGCTTCTGCAGAATAGAAGACCTCCGTAGGAGGCTTCTATAGTATAGAAGACCTCCGTAGGAGGCTTCTATAGAATAGAAGACCTCCGTAGAAGGCTTCTATAGAATATAAGACCTCCGTAGGGGGCTTCTATAGACAAGAAGACCTCCGTAGGAGGCTTCTATAGATAAGAAGACCTCCGTAGGAGGCTTCTATAGACATGAAGACCTCCGTAGGAGGCTTCTATACAATAGGCATGGATTTTTTTAAAGAATTTTTCAAAGGCTTGTATTTTTTTAAAGAATTTTTTCAAAGGCGTGGATTTTTGTAAAATATTATTTCACAGGCTTGGATTTATTTAAAACATTTTTTTCAAATGCGTAGTTTTTTGTTTAAACCTTTTTTCAAAGTCGTGGATTTTTTAAAACATTTTTTCAAAAGCTTGGATTTTTTAAAGTATTTTTTCAAAGTTGTGGATTTTCGATTGTTTGAGTGGAGTATTCCCCCATTGGCTCAACTTCATTTATTACCCTCTATTACAGAGAGTAATGTTTTTCAAAACGAACTGACAGTGTTGCAAAATTTTACTGATCGCGAAGTTGAGCCAATGGGGGAATACTCCACTCAAACAATCGAAAATGAGATTGAACTTCAACAATAAACAAATCAAACAGTTGTGGATTTTTTTTAAAAAAAATTTTCAATGCTTGGATTTTTTTATATAAATTTTTTTCAAAGCCGTGGATATTTTTAAAAGTTTTTTCAAAGCCGTGGATTTTTTTAAAGAATTTTTTCAAAGGTTTGGATTTTCTTAAAGAAATGTTTCAAAGGCGGGGATTTTTTAAAATAATTTTTTTCAAAGGCGTGGATTTTTTTAACGAATTTTTTTTAAATGTGTGGATTTTTTTTAAATAATTTTTTCAAAGGCCTGGATTTTTTAACGAACTTTTTTTAAAGGTGTGGATTTTTTAAAGAAATTGTTCAAAGGTATGGATTATTTAAAGAATTTTTTCAAAGGCGTGGATTTTTTTAAAGATTTTTTTCAATGGCGTGGATTTTTTTAAATATTTTTTTCAAAGGCGTGGATTTTTTTAAAGAATTTTTTCAGAGGTGTGGTTTTTTTAATATATATTTTCAATGGCGTGGATTTAAAAAAAAAATTTCAAAGGTTTGGAATTTTTTAAAGATTTGTTCAAAAGCGTGAATTTTTTTAAAGAATTTTTTCAAAGGCGCGGAGTTTTTTTAAGGATTCTTTTCAAAGAATTTTTTTTAAAGGCGAGGAGTTTTTTTTAATTTTTTTTAAAGGCGAGGAGTTTTTTAATTTTTTTTCAAAGGCGTGGATTTTTTTTCAAAGGCGTGGTTGTTTTTAAAGATTTTTTTCAAAACAAGGACTTTTTTAAACAATTTTTTCAAAGGCGTGGATTTTTTTTAATTTTTTTTTAAGATTTTTTTAAAGGCGGGACTTTTTTAAAGAATTTTTTTTCAAAAGCGTGAATTTTTTGAAAGTATCTGTTCAAAGGTATGTATTTTTTTAAAGAATTTTTCAAAGGCTTGGATTTTTTTAAAGAATTTTTTCAAAGGCGTGGATTTTTTTTAAAGAATTTTTTCAACGGCGTGAATTTTTCTAAAGAATTTTTTCAAATATATTGACTTTTTTAAAGAAATTTTTCAAAGGCGTGGATTTTTTGTTTAAGAATTTTTTTTTCAAAACATTTTTCAAAGGCCAGGATTTTTTTAAAGAATTTTTTCAAAGGCGTGAATTATTCTAAAAAAATTTTGTCAAAGAATTTTTCAAATGCGTGGATTTTTTAAAGAATTTTTTCACAGCCTTTTTTTAATGAATATTTTCAAAGAATTTTTGAAAGTTGTGGATTTTTTTAAAGATTTTTTTTCAAAGGTGTGGGGTTGTTTGAAGAATTTTTTCAAAGGCTTGGATTTTTTTAAAGAATTTTTTTCACAGGCGTTAATTTTTAGAGAATTTTCAAAGGCGTGGACTTTTTTAAAGATTTTTTTCAAATAATTAATAATTATATGTTCAAAGGCGTGGACTTTTTTAAAGATTTTTTTTTCAAATAATTAATAATTATATGTTCAAAGGCGTGGACTTTTTTAAAGATTTTTTTCAAATAATTAATAATTATATGTTCAAAGGCGTGGACTTTTTTAAAGATTTTTTTCAAATAATTAATAATTATATGTTCAAAGGCGTGGACTTTTTTAAAGATTTTTTTTTTTTCAAAGAATTTTTTCAAAGACGTCGATTTTTTTAAAGGCTTGGAGTGTTTTAAATATTTTTTTTCAGAGGCGTGGATTTTTTTATAGTAATTTTTTCAATTTCTTAATTTTTTCAATAATATTTTTCGAGGCGTGAACTTTTATATATATTTTTTTAACTATTTTTCAAATACTTGTGTTTTTTAAATATATATTTCAAATTCTTTAATTTCTGAGCATTTTTTAATATTTTCCTTCTTTTGTCTATCTTTCTATTTACAGTCGAAACGGAAGATCCCGAATTTACAGATGTCATCGATAATATCACAGTACCTGCCGGTAGAAATATTAAATTAGCGTGTTCAGTTAAAAATCTTGGTTCATATAAGGTAAGTTTATATACTCCCCATAAAGTTGTACAATTTACCTTAGGTGTCTAACACTCAAGGTTGATTGATTTTTTGTTAAAAATAAATTTAAATATTTTTTTTCCTTTTTTAAATGTCCAAGAGGAATGCATTTCATTTCCATGACCTAATATCCTCTTATGTCCTTTTGTATACAAACTTGTCATACCTTAGAAATATTTAAATATTCTTTTCCAAACCTGTAAACATGAAATTTCAAAATTTTATTTAAAATGTTGATATTCTTTACGGTTCTATGGTTTTTCTGTGTGGTCAAAAATAGGTTTCAATATGGAATTTATGTTGATATTTACACAAATTCATATGCACAGATATAAATACAAACATACGTACAATGTAGTATATCTGCATATAGTTCTTCTCCTATCATGAGTATGATAGTTTTGTACATGCATACATACATATGTATGTATGTTTTGTTACATTCTATCTTTATACAGATTTGCTTGCTACGATACAAAAGTCTACATATTTATACAACAATACACGAACACACACATACTGTATGTTTATTTCTCAATTTTCCGATAATATTTACCGGAATGTCTTTTGCACAGAAGTAAATACACTTGTGAGCCTGTCTCTCTGTATGTGTGCTTAAGTGTAAAGCAAAAATCTAAAATGAATGGCAACATCTTGTTAGTGTTTATTAATTAAGCAATTCATTTTTAAAGTTGACTACTTTGTGGCCAGAATTTTGTTTGGCACCACATCTTTAGGAGTTTCCAATTTATTCTGGAAACTGTTAGGAAAAGTTCGTTTTGAGACTAATAGAACTTTAATTCCCCTACAATATAGTTTGGGACTCTTTATGGAGAAGGTGCAGTTAAGGCGTGGATTTTTATTAATATTTTTTTCAACGATTTTTTATGGCGTGGATTATTTAAAAATATTTTTTCAACGATTTTTTAATGCTTGGGTTTTTAAAAATATTTGTTCGAAAAATTTTTAAGGCGCGAATTTTTAAAAATATTTTTCAATGATTTTTAAGGCGTGGATTTTTAAAAATATTTCTTCAATGATTTTTAAGGCGCGAATTTTTAAAAATATTTTTTCAATGATTTTTAAGGCGTGGATTTTTAAAAATATTTTTTCAATGATTTTTAAGGCGTGGATTTTTAAAAATATTTTTTCAATGATTTTTAAGGCGTGGATTTTTAAAAATATTTTTTCAATGATTTTTAAGGCGTGGATTTTTAAAAATATTTTTTCAATGATTTTTAAGGCGTGGATTTTTAAAAATATTTTTTCAATGATTTTTAAGGCGTGGATTTTTAAAAATATTTTTTCAATGATTTTTAAGGCGTGGATTTTTAAAAATATTTTTTCAATGATTTTTAAGGCGTGGATTTTTAAAAATATTTTTTCAATGATTTTTAAGGCGTGGATTTTTAAAAATATTTTTTCAATGATTTTTAAGGCGTGGATTTTTAAAAATATTTTTTCAATGATTTTTAAGGCGTGGATTTTTAAAAATATTTTTTCAATTATTTTTAAGTCGTGGATTTTTAAAAATATTTTTTCAATGATTTTTAAGGCGTGGATTTTAAAAAATATTTTTCAATGATTTTTAAGGCGTGGATTTTTAAAAATATTTTTTCAATGATTTTTAAGGCGTGGATTTTTAAAAATATTTTTTCAATGATTTTTAAGGCGTGGATTTTTAAAAATATTTTTTCAATGATTTTTAAGGCGTGGATTTTTAAAAATATTTTTTCAATGATTTTTAAGGCGTGGATTTTTAAAAATATTTTTTCAATGATTTTTAAGGCGTGGATTTTTAAAAATATTTTTTCAATGATTTTTAAGGCGTGGATTTTTAAAAATATTTTTTCAATGATTTTTAAGGCGTGGATTTTTAAAAATATTTTTTCAATGATTTTTAAGGCGTGGATTTTTAAAAATATTTTTTCAATGATTTTTAAGGCGTGGATTTTTAAAAATATTTTTTCAATGATTTTTAAGGCGTGGATTTTAAAAAATATTTTTTCAATGATTTTTAAGGCGTGGATTTTTAAAAATATTTTTTCAATGATTTTTAAGGCGTGGATTTTTAAAAATATTTTTTCAATGATTTTTAAGGCGTGGATTTTTAAAAATATTTTTTCAATGATTTTTAAGGCGTGGATTTTTAAAAATATTTTTTCAATGATTTTTAAGGCGTGGATTTTTAAAAATATTTTTTCAATGATTTTTAAGGCGTGGATTTTTAAAAATATTTTTTCAATGATTTTTAAGGCGTGGATTTTTAAAAATATTTTTTCAATGATTTTTAAGGCGTGGATTTTTAAAAATATTTTTTCAATGATTTTTAAGGCGTGGATTTTTAAAAATATTTTTTCAATGATTTTTAAGGCGTGGATTTTTAAAAATATTTTTTCAATGATTTTTAAGGCGTGGATTTTTAAAAATATTTTTTCAATGATTTTTAAGGCGTGGATTTTTAAAAATATTTTTTCAATGATTTTTAAGGCGTGGATTTTTAAAAATATTTTTTCAATGATTTTTAAGGCGTGGATTTTTAAAAATATTTTTTCAATGATTTTTAAGGCGTGGATTTTTAAAAATATTTTTTCAATGATTTTTAAGGCGTGGATTTTTAAAAATATTTTTTCAATGATTTTTAAGGCGTGGATTTTTAAAAATATTTTTTCAATGATTTTTAAGGCGTGGATTTTTAAAAATATTTTTTCAATGATTTTTAAGGCGTGGATTTTTAAAAATATTTTTTCAATGATTTTTAAGGCGTGGATTTTTAAAAATATTTTTTCAATGATTTTTAAGGCGTGGATTTTTAAAAATATTTTTACAATGATTTTTAAGGCGTGGATTTTTAAAAATATTTTTTCAATGATTTTTAAGGCGTGGATTTTTAAAAATATTTTTTCAATGATTTTTAAGGCGTGGATTTTTAAAAATATTTTTTCAATGATTTTTAAGGCGTGGATTTTTAAAAATATTTTTTCAATGATTTTTAAGGCGTGGATTTTTAAAAATATTTTTTCAATGATTTTTAAGGCGTGGATTTTTAAAAATATTTTTTCAATGATTTTTAAGGCGTGGATTTTTAAAAATATTTTTCAATGATTTTTAAGGCGTGGATTTTTAAAAATATTTTTTCAATGATTTTTAAGGCGTGGATTTTTAAAAATATTTTTTCAATGATTTTTAAGGCGTGGATTTTTAAAAATATTTTTTCAATGATTTTTAAGGCGTGGATTTTTAAAAATATTTTTTCAATGATTTTTAAGGCGTGGATTTTTAAAAATATTTTTTCAATGATTTTTAAGGCGTGGATTTTTAAAAATATTTTTTCAATGATTTTTAAGGCGTGGATTTTTAAAAATATTTTTTCAATGATTTTTAAGGCGTGGATTTTTAAAAATATTTTTTCAATGATTTTTAAGGCGTGGATTTTTAAAAATATTTTTTCAATGATTTTTAAGGCGTGGATTTTTAAAAATATTTTTTCAATGATTTTTAAGGCGTGGATTTTTAAAAATATTTTTTCAATGATTTTTAAGGCGTGGATTTTTAAAAATATTTTTTCAATGATTTTTAAGGCGTGGATTTTTAAAAATATTTTTTCAATGATTTTTAAGGCGTGGATTTTTAAAAATATTTTTTCAATGATTTTTAAGGCGTGGATTTTTAAAAATATTTTTTCAATGATTTTTAAGGCGTGGATTTTTAAAAATATTTTTTCAATGATTTTTAAGGCGTGGATTTTTAAAAATATTTTTTCAATGATTTTTAAGGCGTGGATTTTTAAAAATATTTTTTCAATGATTTTTAAGGCGTGGATTTTTAAAAATATTTTTTCAATGATTTTTAAGGCGTGGATTTTTAAAAATATTTTTTCAATGATTTTTAAGGCGTGGATTTTTAAAAATATTTTTTCAATGATTTTTAAGGCGTGGATTTTTAAAAATATTTTTTCAATGATTTTTAAGGCGTGGATTTTTAAAAATATTTTTTCAATGATTTTTAAGGCGTGGATTTTTAAAAATATTTTTTCAATGATTTTTAAGGCGTGGATTTTTAAAAATATTTTTTCAATGATTTTTAAGGCGTGGATTTTTAAAAATATTTTTTCAATGATTTTTAAGTCGTGGATTTTTAAAAATATTTTTTCAATGATTTTTAAGGCGTGGATTTTTAAAAATATTTTTTCAATGATTTTTAAGGCGTGGATTTTTAAAAATATTTTTTCAATGATTTTTAAGGCGTGGATTTTTAAAAATATTTTTTCAATGATTTTTAAGGCGTGGATTTTTAAAAATATTTTTTCAATGATTTTTAAGGCGTGGATTTTTAAAAATATTTTTTCAATGATTTTTAAGGCGTGGATTTTTAAAAATATTTTTTCAATGATTTTTAAGGCGTGGATTTTTAAAAATATTTTTTCAATGATTTTTAAGGCGTGGATTTTTAAAAATATTTTTTCAATGATTTTTAAGGCGTGGATTTTTAAAAATATTTTTTCAATGATTTTTAAGGCGTGGATTTTTAAAAATATTTTTTCAATGATTTTTAAGGCGTGGATTTTTAAAAATATTTTTTCAATGATTTTTAAGGCGTGGATTTTTAAAAATATTTTTTCAATGATTTTTAAGGCGTGGATTTTTTCAACGATTTTTTATGGCGTGGATTATTTAAAAATATTTTTTCAACGATTTTTTAATGCTTGGGTTTTTAAAAATATTTGTTCGAAAAATTTTTAAGGCGCGAATTTTTAAAAATATTTTTCAATGATTTTTAAAAATATTTCTTCAATGATTTTTAAGGCGCGAATTTTTAAAAATATTTTTTCAATGATTTTTAAGGCGTGGATTTTTAAAAATATTTTTTCAATGATTTTTAAGGCGTGGATTTTTAAAAATATTTTTTCAATGATTTTTAAGGCGTGGATTTTTAAAAATATTTTTTCAATGATTTTTAAGGCGTGGATTTTTAAAAATATTTTTTCAATGATTTTTAAGGCGTGGATTTTTAAAAATATTTTTTCAATGATTTTTAAGGCGTGGATTTTTAAAAATATTTTTTCAATGATTTTTAAGGCGTGGATTTTTAAAAATATTTTTTCAATGATTTTTAAGGCGTGGATTTTTAAAAATATTTTTTCAATGGTTTTTAAGGCGTGGATTTTTAAAAATATTTTTTCAATGATTTTTAAGGCGTGGATTTTTAAAAATATTTTTTCAATGATTTTTAAGGCGTGGATTTTTAAAAATATTTTTTCAATGGTTTTTAAGGCGTGGATTTTTAAAAAATATTTTTTCAATGATTTTTAAGGCGTGGATTTTTAAAAATATATTTTCAATGATTTTTAATGCGTGGATTTTTAAAAAATATTTTTTCAATGATTTTTAAGGCGTGGATTTTTAAAAATATTTTTTCAATGATTTTTAAGGCGTGGATTTTTAAAAATATTTTTTCAATGATTTTTAAGGCGTGGATTTTTAAAAATATTTTTTCAATGATTTTTAAGGCGTGGATTTTTAAAAATATTTTTTCAATGATTTTTAAGGCGTGGATTTTTAAAAATATTTTTTCAATGATTTTTAAGGCGTGGATTTTTAAAAATATTTTTTCAATGATTTTTAAGGCGTGGATTTTTAAAAATATTTTTTCAATGAGTTTTAAGGCGTGGATTTTTAAAAATATTTTTTCAATGAGTTTTAAGGCGTGGATTTTTAAAAATATTTTTTCAATGATTTTCAAGGCGTGGATTTTTAAAAATATTTTTTCAATGATTTTTAAGGCGTGGATTTTTAAAAATATTTTTTCAATGATTTTTAAGGCGTGGATTTTTAAAAATATTTTTTCAATGATTTTTAAGGCGTGGATTTTTAAAAATATTTTTTCAATGATTTTTAAGGCGTGGATTTTTAAAAATATTTTTTCAATGATTTTTAAGGCGTGGATTTTTAAAAATATTTTTTCAATGATTTTTAAGGCGTGGATTTTTAAAAATATTTTTTCAATGATTTTTAAGGCGTGGATTTTTAAAAATATTTTTTCAATGATTTTTAAGGCGTGGATTTTTAAAAATATTTTTTCAATGATTTTTAAGGCGTGGATTTTTAAAAATATTTTTTCAATGATTTTTAAGGCGTGGATTTTTAAAAATATTTTTTCAATGATTTTTAAGGCGTGGATTTTTAAAAATATTTTTTCAATGATTTTTAAGGCGTGGATTTTTAAAAATATTTTTTCAATGATTTTTAAGGCGTGGATTTTTAAAAATATTTTTTCAATGATTTTTAAGGCGTGGATTTTTAAAAATATTTTTTCAATGATTTTTAAGGCGTGGATTTTTAAAAATATTTTTTCAATGATTTTTAAGGCGTGGATTTTTAAAAATATTTTTTCAATGATTTTTAAGGCGTGGATTTTTAAAAATATTTTTTCAATGATTTTTAAGGCGTGGATTTTTAAAAATATTTTTTCAATGATTTTTAAGGCGTGGATTTTTAAAAATATTTTTTCAATGATTTTTAAGGCGTGGATTTTTAAAAATATTTTTTCAATGATTTTTAAGGCGTGGATTTTTAAAAATATTTTTTCAATGATTTTTAAGGCGTGGATTTTTAAAAATATTTTTTCAATGATTTTTAAGGCGTGGATTTTTAAAAATATTTTTTCAATGATTTTTAAGGCGTGGATTTTTAAAAATATTTTTTCAATGATTTTTAAGGCGTGGATTTTTAAAAATATTTTTTCAATGATTTTTAAGGCGTGGATTTTTAAAAATATTTTTTCAATGATTTTTAAGGCGTGGATTTTTAAAAATATTTTTTCAATGATTTTTAAGGCGTGGATTTTTAAAAATATTTTTTCAATGATTTTTAAGGCGTGGATTTTTAAAAATATTTTTTCAATGATTTTTAAGGCGTGGATTTTTAAAAATATTTTTTCAATGATTTTTAAGGCGTGGATTTTTAAAAATATTTTTTCAATGATTTTTAAGGCGTGGATTTTTAAAAATATTTTTTCAATGATTTTTAAGGCGTGGATTTTTAAAAATATTTTTTCAATGATTTTTAAGGCGTGGATTTTTAAAAATATTTTTTCAATGATTTTTAAGGCGTGGATTTTTAAAAATATTTTTTCAATGATTTTTAAGGCGTGGATTTTTAAAAATATTTTTTCAATGATTTTTAAGGCGTGGATTTTTAAAAATATTTTTTCAATGATTTTTAAGGCGTGGATTTTTAAAAATATTTTTTCAATGATTTTTAAGGCGTGGATTTTTAAAAATATTTTTTCAATGATTTTTAAGGCGTGGATTTTTAAAAATATTTTTTCAATGATTTTTAAGGCGTGGATTTTTAAAAATATTTTTTCAATGATTTTTAAGGCGTGGATTTTTAAAAATATTTTTTCAATGATTTTTAAGGCGTGGATTTTTAAAAATATTTTTTCAATGATTTTTAAGGCGTGGATTTTTAAAAATATTTTTTCAATGATTTTTAAGGCGTGGATTTTTAAAAATATTTTTTCAATGATTTTTAAGGCGTGGATTTTTAAAAATATTTTTTCAATGATTTTTAAGGCGTGGATTTTTAAAAATATTTTTTCAATGATTTTTAAGGCGTGGATTTTTAAAAATATTTTTTCAATGATTTTTAAGGCGTGGATTTTTAAAAATATTTTTTCAATGATTTTTAAGGCGTGGATTTTTAAAAATATTTTTTCAATGATTTTTAAGGCGTGGATTTTTAAAAATATTTTTTCAATGATTTTTAAGGCGTGGATTTTTAAAAATATTTTTTCAATGATTTTTAAGGCGTGGATTTTTAAAAATATTTTTTCAATGATTTTTAAGGCGTGGATTTTTAAAAATATTTTTTCAATGATTTTTAAGGCGTGGATTTTTAAAAATATTTTTTCAATGATTTTTAAGGCGTGGATTTTTAAAAATATTTTTTCAATGATTTTTAAGGCGTGGATTTTTAAAAATATTTTTTCAATGATTTTTAAGGCGTGGATTTTTAAAAATATTTTTTCAATGATTTTTAAGGCGTGGATTTTTAAAAATATTTTTTCAATGATTTTTAAGGCGTGGATTTTTAAAAATATTTTTTCAATGATTTTTAAGGCGTGGATTTTTAAAAATATTTTTTCAATGATTTTTAAGGCGTGGATTTTTAAAAATATTTTTTCAATGATTTTTAAGGCGTGGATTTTTAAAAATATTTTTTCAATGATTTTTAAGGCGTGGATTTTTAAAAATATTTTTTCAATGATTTTTAAGGCGTGGATTTTTAAAAATATTTTTTCAATGATTTTTAAGGCGTGGATTTTTAAAAATATTTTTTCAATGATTTTTAAGGCGTGGATTTTTAAAAATATTTTTTCAATGATTTTTAAGGCGTGGATTTTTAAAAATATTTTTTCAATGATTTTTAAGGCGTGGATTTTTAAAAATATTTTTTCAATGATTTTTAAGGCGTGGATTTTTAAAAATATTTTTTCAATGATTTTTAAGGCGTGGATTTTTAAAAATATTTTTTCAATGATTTTTAAGGCGTGGATTTTTAAAAATATTTTTTCAATGATTTTTAAGGCGTGGATTTTTAAAAATATTTTTTCAATGATTTTTAAGGCGTGGATTTTTAAAAATATTTTTTCAATGATTTTTAAGGCGTGGATTTTTAAAAATATTTTTTCAATGATTTTTAAGGCGTGGATTTTTAAAAATATTTTTTCAATGATTTTTAAGGCGTGGATTTTTAAAAATATTTTTTCAATGATTTTTAAGGCGTGGATTTTTAAAAATATTTTTTCAATGATTTTTAAGGCGTGGATTTTTAAAAATATTTTTTCAATGATTTTTAAGGCGTGGATTTTTAAAAATATTTTTTCAATGATTTTTAAGGCGTGGATTTTTAAAAATATTTTTTCAATGATTTTTAAGGCGTGGATTTTTAAAAATATTTTTTCAATGATTTTTAAGGCGTGGATTTTTAAAAATATTTTTTCAATGATTTTTAAGGCGTGGATTTTTAAAAATATTTTTTCAATGATTTTTAAGGCGTGGATTTTTAAAAATATTTTTTCAATGATTTTTAAGGCGTGGATTTTTAAAAATATTTTTTCAATGATTTTTAAGGCGTGGATTTTTAAAAATATTTTTTCAATGATTTTTAAGGCGTGGATTTTTAAAAATATTTTTTCAATGATTTTTAAGGCGTGGATTTTTAAAAATATTTTTTCAATGATTTTTAAGGCGTGGATTTTTAAAAATATTTTTTCAATGATTTTTAAGGCGTGGATTTTTAAAAATATTTTTTCAATGATTTTTAAGGCGTGGATTTTTAAAAATATTTTTTCAATGATTTTTAAGGCGTGGATTTTTAAAAATATTTTTTCAATGATTTTTAAGGCGTGGATTTTTAAAAATATTTTTTCAATGATTTTTAAGGCGTGGATTTTTAAAAATATTTTTTCAATGATTTTTAAGGCGTGGATTTTTAAAAATATTTTTTCAATGATTTTTAAGGCGTGGATTTTTAAAAATATTTTTTCAATGATTTTTAAGGCGTGGATTTTTAAAAATATTTTTTCAATGATTTTTAAGGCGTGGATTTTTAAAAATATTTTTTCAATGATTTTTAAGGCGTGGATTTTTAAAAATATTTTTTCAATGATTTTTAAGGCGTGGATTTTTAAAAATATTTTTTCAATGATTTTTAAGGCGTGGATTTTTAAAAATATTTTTTCAATGATTTTTAAGGCGTGGATTTTTAAAAATATTTTTTCAATGATTTTTAAGGCGTGGATTTTTAAAAATATTTTTTCAATGATTTTTAAGGCGTGGATTTTTAAAAATATTTTTTCAATGATTTTTAAGGCGTGGATTTTTAAAAATATTTTTTCAATGATTTTTAAGGCGTGGATTTTTAAAAATATTTTTTCAATGATTTTTAAGGCGTGGATTTTTAAAAATATTTTTTCAATGATTTTTAAGGCGTGGATTTTTAAAAATATTTTTTCAATGATTTTTAAGGCGTGGATTTTTAAAAATATTTTTTCAATGATTTTTAAGGCGTGGATTTTTAAAAATATTTTTTCAATGATTTTTAAGGCGTGGATTTTTAAAAATATTTTTTCAATGATTTTTAAGGCGTGGATTTTTAAAAATATTTTTTCAATGATTTTTAAGGCGTGGATTTTTAAAAATATTTTTTCAATGATTTTTAAGGCGTGGATTTTTAAAAATATTTTTTCAATGATTTTTAAGGCGTGGATTTTTAAAAATATTTTTTCAATGATTTTTAAGGCGTGGATTTTTAAAAATATTTTTTCAATGATTTTTAAGGCGTGGATTTTTAAAAATATTTTTTCAATGATTTTTAAGGCGTGGATTTTTAAAAATATTTTTTCAATGATTTTTAAGGCGTGGATTTTTAAAAATATTTTTTCAATGATTTTTAAGGCGTGGATTTTTAAAAATATTTTTTCAATGATTTTTAAGGCGTGGATTTTTAAAAATATTTTTTCAATGATTTTTAAGGCGTGGATTTTTAAAAATATTTTTTCAATGATTTTTAAGGCGTGGATTTTTAAAAATATTTTTTCAATGATTTTTAAGGCGTGGATTTTTAAAAATATTTTTTCAATGATTTTTAAGGCGTGGATTTTTAAAAATATTTTTTCAATGATTTTTAAGGCGTGGATTTTTAAAAATATTTTTTCAATGATTTTTAAGGCGTGGATTTTTAAAAATATTTTTTCAATGATTTTTAAGGCGTGGATTTTTAAAAATATTTTTTCAATGATTTTTAAGGCGTGGATTTTTAAAAATATTTTTTCAATGATTTTTAAGGCGTGGATTTTTAAAAATATTTTTTCAATGATTTTTAAGGCGTGGATTTTTAAAAATATTTTTTCAATGATTTTTAAGGCGTGGATTTTTAAAAATATTTTTTCAATGATTTTTAAGGCGTGGATTTTTAAAAATATTTTTTCAATGATTTTTAAGGCGTGGATTTTTAAAAATATTTTTTCAATGATTTTTAAGGCGTGGATTTTTAAAAATATTTTTTCAATGATTTTTAAGGCGTGGATTTTTAAAAATATTTTTTCAATGATTTTTAAGGCGTGGATTTTTAAAAATATTTTTTCAATGATTTTTAAGGCGTGGATTTTTAAAAATATTTTTTCAATGATTTTTAAGGCGTGGATTTTTAAAAATATTTTTTCAATGATTTTTAAGGCGTGGATTTTTAAAAATATTTTTTCAATGATTTTTAAGGCGTGGATTTTTAAAAATATTTTTTCAATGATTTTTAAGGCGTGGATTTTTAAAAATATTTTTTCAATGATTTTTAAGGCGTGGATTTTTAAAAATATTTTTTCAATGATTTTTAAGGCGTGGATTTTTAAAAATATTTTTTCAATGATTTTTAAGGCGTGGATTTTTAAAAATATTTTTTCAATGATTTTTAAGGCGTGGATTTTTAAAAATATTTTTTCAATGATTTTTAAGGCGTGGATTTTTAAAAATATTTTTTCAATGATTTTTAAGGCGTGGATTTTTAAAAATATTTTTTCAATGATTTTTAAGGCGTGGATTTTTAAAAATATTTTTTCAATGATTTTTAAGGCGTGGATTTTTAAAAATATTTTTTCAATGATTTTTAAGGCGTGGATTTTTAAAAATATTTTTTCAATGATTTTTAAGGCGTGGATTTTTAAAAATATTTTTTCAATGATTTTTAAGGCGTGGATTTTTAAAAATATTTTTTCAATGATTTTTAAGGCGTGGATTTTTAAAAATATTTTTTCAATGATTTTTAAGGCGTGGATTTTTAAAAATATTTTTTCAATGATTTTTAAGGCGTGGATTTTTAAAAATATTTTTTCAATGATTTTTAAGGCGTGGATTTTTAAAAATATTTTTTCAATGATTTTTAAGGCGTGGATTTTTAAAAATATTTTTTCAATGATTTTTAAGGCGTGGATTTTTAAAAATATTTTTTCAATGATTTTTAAGGCGTGGATTTTTAAAAATATTTTTTCAATGATTTTTAAGGCGTGGATTTTTAAAAATATTTTTTCAATGATTTTTAAGGCGTGGATTTTTAAAAATATTTTTTCAATGATTTTTAAGGCGTGGATTTTTAAAAATATTTTTTCAATGATTTTTAAGGCGTGGATTTTTAAAAATATTTTTTCAATGATTTTTAAGGCGTGGATTTTTAAAAATATTTTTTCAATGATTTTTAAGGCGTGGATTTTTAAAAATATTTTTTCAATGATTTTTAAGGCGTGGATTTTTAAAAATATTTTTTCAATGATTTTTAAGGCGTGGATTTTTAAAAATATTTTTTCAATGATTTTTAAGGCGTGGATTTTTAAAAATATTTTTTCAATGATTTTTAAGGCGTGGATTTTTAAAAATATTTTTTCAATGATTTTTAAGGCGTGGATTTTTAAAAATATTTTTTCAATGATTTTTAAGGCGTGGATTTTTAAAAATATTTTTTCAATGATTTTTAAGGCGTGGATTTTTAAAAATATTTTTTCAATGATTTTTAAGGCGTGGATTTTTAAAAATATTTTTTCAATGATTTTTAAGGCGTGGATTTTTAAAAATATTTTTTCAATGATTTTTAAGGCGTGGATTTTTAAAAATATTTTTTCAATGATTTTTAAGGCGTGGATTTTTAAAAATATTTTTTCAATGATTTTTAAGGCGTGGATTTTTAAAAATATTTTTTCAATGATTTTTAAGGCGTGGATTTTTAAAAATATTTTTTCAATGATTTTTAAGGCGTGGATTTTTAAAAATATTTTTTCAATGATTTTTAAGGCGTGGATTTTTAAAAATATTTTTTCAATGATTTTTAAGGCGTGGATTTTTAAAAATATTTTTTCAATGATTTTTAAGGCGTGGATTTTTAAAAATATTTTTTCAATGATTTTTAAGGCGTGGATTTTTAAAAATATTTTTTCAATGATTTTTAAGGCGTGGATTTTTAAAAATATTTTTTCAATGATTTTTAAGGCGTGGATTTTTAAAAATATTTTTTCAATGATTTTTAAGGCGTGGATTTTTAAAAATATTTTTTCAATGATTTTTAAGGCGTGGATTTTTAAAAATATTTTTTCAATGATTTTTAAGGCGTGGATTTTTAAAAATATTTTTTCAATGATTTTTAAGGCGTGGATTTTTAAAAATATTTTTTCAATGATTTTTAAGGCGTGGATTTTTAAAAATATTTTTTCAATGATTTTTAAGGCGTGGATTTTTAAAAATATTTTTTCAATGATTTTTAAGGCTTGGATTTTTAAAAATATTTTTTCAATGATTTTTAAGGCGTGGATTTTTAAAAATATTTTTTCAATGATTTTTAAGGCGTGGATTTTTAAAAATATTTTTTCAATGATTTTTAAGGCTTGGATTTTTAAAAATATTTTTTCAATGATTTTTAAGGCGTGGATTTTTAAAAATATTTTTTCAATGATTTTTAAGGCGTGGATTTTTAAAAATATTTTTTCAATGATATTTAAGGCTTGGATTTTTAAAAATATTTTTTCAATGATTTTTAAGGCGTGGATTTTTAAAAATATTTTTTCAATGATTTTTAAGGCGTGGATTTTTAAAAATATTTTTCAATGATTTTTAAGGCGTGGATTTTTAAAAATATTTTTTCAATGATTATAAAGGCGTGGATTTTTAAAAATATTTTTTCAATGATTTTTAAGGCGTGGATTTTTAAAAATATTTTTTCAATGATTTTTAAGGCGTGGATTTTTAAAAATATTTTTTCAATGATTTTTAAGGCGTGGATTTTTAAAAATATTTTGTCAAAGGTTTTTAAGGCGTGGATTTTTAAAAATATTTTTTCAATGATTATTAAGGCGTGGATTTTTAAAAATATTTTTTCAATGATTTTTAAGGCGTGGATTTTTAAAAATATTTTTTCAATGATTTTTAAGGCGTGGATTTTTAAAAATATTTTTTCAATGATATTTAAGGCTTGGATTTTTAAAAATATTTTTTCAATGATTTTTAAGGCGTGGATTTTTAAAAATATTTTTTCAATGATTTTTAAGGCGTGGATTTTTAAAAATATTTTTTCAATGATTTTTAAGGCGTGGATTTTTAAAAATATTTTTTCAATGATTATTAAGGCGTGGATTTTTAAAAATATTTTTTCAATGATTTTTAAGGCGTGGATTTTTAAAAATATTTTTTCAATGATTTTTAAGGCGTGGATTTTTAAAAATATTTTTTCAATGATTTTTAAGGCGTGGATTTTTAAAAATATTTTTTCAATGGTTTTTAAGGCGTGGATTTTTAAAAATATTTTTTCAATGATTATTAAGGCGTGGATTTTTAAAAATATTTTTTCAATGATTTTTAAGGCGTGGATTTTTAAAAATATTTTTTCAATGATTTTTAAGGCGTGGATTTTTAAAAATATTTTTTCAATGATATTTAAGGCTTGGATTTTTAAAAATATTTTTTCAATGATTTTTAAGGCGTGGATTTTTAAAAATATTTTTTCAATGATTTTTAAGGCGTGGATTTTTAAAAATATTTTTCAATGATTTTTAAGGCGTGGATTTTTAAAAATATTTTTTCAATGATTATTAAGGCGTGGATTTTTAAAAATATTTTTTCAATGATTTTTAAGGCGTGGATTTTTAAAAATATTTTTTCAATGATTTTTAAGGCGTGGATTTTTAAAAATATTTTTTCAATGATTTTTAAGGCGTGGATTTTTAAAAATATTTTTTCAATGGTTTTTAAGGCGTGGATTTTTAAAAATATTTTTTCAATGATTTTTAAGGCGTGGATTTTTAAAAATATTTTTTCAATGATTTTTAAGGCGTGGATTTTTAAAAATATTTTTTCAATGGTTTTTAAGGCGTGGATTTTTAAAAATATTTTTTCAATGATTTTTAAGGCGTGGATTTTTAAAAATATTTTTTCAATGATTTTTAAGGCGTGGATTTTTAAAAATATTTTTTCAATGATTTTTAAGGCGTGGATTTTTAAAAATATTTTTTCAATGATTTTTAAGGCGTGGATTTTTAAAAACATTTTTTCAATGATTTTTAAGGCGTGGATTTTTAAAAATATTTTTTCAATGATTTTTAAGGCGTGGATTTTTAAAAATATTTTTTCAATGATTTTTAAGGCGTGGATTTTTAAAAATATTTTTTCAATGATTTTTAAGGCGTGGATTTTTAAAAATATTTTTTCAATGATTTTTAAGGCGTGGATTTTTAAAAATATTTTTTCAATGATTTTTAAGGCTTGGATTTTTAAAAATATTTTTTCAATGATTTTTAAGGCGTGGATTTTTAAAAATATTTTTTCAATGATTTTTAAGGCGTGGATTTTTAAAAATATTTTTTCAATGATTTTTAAGGCGTGGATTTTTAAAAATATTTTTTCAACGATTCTTTAAGGCGTGGATTATTTAAAAATATTTTTTCAACGATTCTTTAAGGCGTGGATTTTTAAAAATATTTTTTCAATGATTTTTAAGGCGTGGATTTTTAAAAATATTTTTTCAATGGTTTTTAAGGCGTGGATTTTTAAAAATATTTTTTCAATGATTATTAAGGCGTGGATTTTTAAAAATATTTTTTCAATGATTTTTAAGGCGTGGATTTTTAAAAATATTTTTTCAATGATTTTTAAGGCGTGGATTTTTAAAAATATTTTTTCAATGATATTTAAGGCTTGGATTTTTAAAAATATTTTTTCAATGATTTTTAAGGCGTGGATTTTTAAAAATATTTTTTCAATGATTTTTAAGGCGTGGATTTTTAAAAATATTTTTCAATGATTTTTAAGGCGTGGATTTTTAAAAATATTTTTTCAATGATTATTAAGGCGTGGATTTTTAAAAATATTTTTTCAATGATTTTTAAGGCGTGGATTTTTAAAAATATTTTTTCAATGATTTTTAAGGCGTGGATTTTTAAAAATATTTTTTCAATGATTTTTAAGGCGTGGATTTTTAAAAATATTTTTTCAATGGTTTTTAAGGCGTGGATTTTTAAAAATATTTTTTCAATGATTTTTAAGGCGTGGATTTTTAAAAATATTTTTTCAATGATTTTTAAGGCGTGGATTTTTAAAAATATTTTTTCAATGGTTTTTAAGGCGTGGATTTTTAAAAATATTTTTTCAATGATTTTTAAGGCGTGGATTTTTAAAAATATTTTTTCAATGATTTTTAAGGCGTGGATTTTTAAAAATATTTTTTCAATGATTTTTAAGGCGTGGATTTTTAAAAATATTTTTTCAATGATTTTTAAGGCGTGGATTTTTAAAAACATTTTTTCAATGATTTTTAAGGCGTGGATTTTTAAAAATATTTTTTCAATGATTTTTAAGGCGTGGATTTTTAAAAATATTTTTTCAATGATTTTTAAGGCGTGGATTTTTAAAAATATTTTTTCAATGATTTTTAAGGCGTGGATTTTTAAAAATATTTTTTCAATGATTTTTAAGGCGTGGATTTTTAAAAATATTTTTTCAATGATTTTTAAGGCTTGGATTTTTAAAAATATTTTTTCAATGATTTTTAAGGCGTGGATTTTTAAAAATATTTTTTCAATGATTTTTAAGGCGTGGATTTTTAAAAATATTTTTTCAATGATTTTTAAGGCGTGGATTTTTAAAAATATTTTTTCAACGATTCTTTAAGGCGTGGATTATTTAAAAATATTTTTTCAACGATTTTTTAAGGCGTATATTATTTAAAATATTTTTTCAACGAATCTTTAAGTCGTGGATTATTTAAAAATATTTTTTCAACGATTTTTTAAGGCGTATATTATTTAAAAATATTTTTCAACGAATCTTTAAGGCGTGGATTATTTAAAAATATTTTTTCAACGATTTTTTAAGGCGTATATTATTTAAAATTTTTTTTCAACGAATCTTTAAGGCGTGGATTATTTAAAAATATTTTTTCAACGATTTTTTAAGGCGTATATTATTTAAAAATTTTTTTCAACGAATCTTTAAGGCGTGGATTATTTAAAAATATTTTTTCAACGATTTTTTAAGGCGTATATTATTTAAAAATTTTTTCAACGAATCTTTAAGGCGTGGATTATTTAAAAATGTTTTTTCAACGATTTTTTAAGGCGTATATTATTTAAAAATTTTTTTCAACGAATCTTTAAGGCGTGGATTATTTAAAAATGTTTTTTCAACGATTTTTTAAGGCGTATATTATTTAAAAATTTTTTTCAACGAATCTTTAAGGCGTGGATTATTTCAAAGTATTTTTTTCAATGACTTTAAGGCATGGATTACTTCAAAATACATTTTCAATGATTTTTTAAAAATATTTGTTCATCGATTTTTTAAGGCGTGATTTGCTGATTTATAAAAATATTTTATCAATGATTTTTTTTTAATATTTTACTATTTTTTTAATCGTAGATTTTTAAAATATTTTTTCATCGATACTTTTAAGAGTCGAATTTTTAAATATTTTTTCACCGATTTTTTTAAGAAAAGTTGTTTTTTACCATTTTCACCGATTTTTTTAAGCGACGATTTTGTCAATAATTTGTTTTTTCAAATATTTTTTAAGTCATGGAATTTTTTTAAATATTTTTTTTCGTAGTTCTCAAAAGCCTAATTTTTCCGAAGAATATGTTTTTTTTAATATATTCTTTCAGAGAATTTTTGTGTTATTTTAAAAATATTTTTCAGAGGCGTGGATTTTTTTAAATACAATATTTCAAAAGATTTCTTTTTTTATTTTTTAAATGAATTTTTCATAGGAGTGGATTTTTTTTAATGTTTTTAAAGAATTTTTAAAATTATTTTTTTAAAGCGTGGATTTTTTTAAAGAATTTTTAAAAAGTATTTTTTGAAAGGCGTAGTTTTTTTTAAAGAAATTTTAAAAAGTATTTTTCGAAGGCATGGAGTCTTTGTGTATTTTTTTAAATATTCTAAGCCGAAGTCCATCAAGTTTATCTCATATCACCTGGCGAAGAGCTGAAACAATGTTGCAAATTGTTTGGGTATCTAGGCTAGCGCATTTCAGTGGTTAAACTAGTTGCTCGAAAATTTGAATAACCAGTTAATAATTGGGTGCCACCGTGGTGCAATGGTATGCACACACGCCTTGCACGCTAAAGGTCGTGGGTTCGATTCCCCGGCCAGGCAACATCAAAAATTTCAACGGTGGCAAAATACCCCTCAGCAACGTTGGCGACATTTCCTGAGTATTTCAGCCATGTAAAACTTATCTACAAGTGGTTTCTTAGGACACGCCGTTCGGACTCGGCAATAAACCATAGGTCCCTTATCATTGAGCTAATATGAATAGGGGTGCGCTCATTGATACGAGAGAAGTCTCCCTTGTCCCGTATGGGATTTTTGTGGAAAAATTATTATTATAGCTACTAATCACAGTCGCAAAACGCTCAGAGCCTTCTCGGTGGCTAAACTTGCGAGGAGGTCGGATGGTCGACACGAAACTAACACCCACCTCTCAGATGAGAGACATTACGGCCATAGCTTATTTAAACTGATTCGAGTCTTGTCGGCACTCATCCTCTTTGATCTCTTATTATCTAAGCTACTTCTTATTATCTAAGCTACTTAATGACACAGCTTCCATCGGCTAACTACAAAAATATTCTATGACGTAAAACCTGTAGGCAATCTCGTTCTTTAAATTTTGTCGAGACCTATCAGTTCTCAACAGTGAAATTCATTGACGTCAGACTGCTCGATCCCTGGTTAAATAAAGATGTTCGAGGAGTCCTGTCGGCCCACGATTAACCACAAAGACACAGACAAAACCCTTTAGCGTAAGACCTGTCGGACCTAGAGTTCTTTCGGCCCCATGCTATTGGCCCTCACGTTATTTTAAACACGCTGATGTGAGTCCGTAGGAGACCTCCATAGGAGGTTTCTATGGAATAGAAGACCTCCGTAGGAGGTTTCTATAGAATAGAAGACCTCCGTAGGAGGTTTCTATAGAATAGAAGATCTCCGTAGAAGGATTCTATAGAATAGAAGACCTCCGTAGGAGGTTTCTATAGAATGGAAGACCTCCGTAGGAGGTTTCTATAGAATAGAAGACCTCCGTAGGAGGTTTCTATAGAATGGAAGACCTCCGTAGGAGGTTTCTATAGAATAGAAGACCTCCGTAGGAGGTTTCTATAGAATAGAAGACCTCCGTAGGAGGTTTCTATAGAATAGAAGACCTCCATAGGAGGTTTCTATAGAATAGAAGACCTCCGTAGGAGGTTTCTATAGAATAGAAGACCTCCGTAGGAGGTTTCTATGGAATAGAAGACCTCCGTAGGAGGTTTCTATAGAATAGAAGACCTCCGTAGGAGGTTTCTATAGAATAGAAGATCTCCGTAGAAGGATTCTATAGAATAGAAGACCTCC
Organism: Musca autumnalis; assembly: GCF_047663935.1. Classification (NCBI taxonomy): domain Eukaryota; kingdom Metazoa; phylum Arthropoda; class Insecta; order Diptera; family Muscidae; genus Musca; species Musca autumnalis. The sequence goes on from NW_027411755.1 coordinate 28,369,962, forward strand.
GTAGGAGGTTTCTATAGAATGGAAGACCTCCGTAGGAGGTTTCTATAGAATGGAAGACCTCCGTAGGAGGTTTCTATAGAATGGAAGACCTCCGTAGGAGGTTTCTATAGAATAGAAGACCTCCGTAGGAGGTTTCTATAGAATAGAAGACCTCCGTAGGAGGTTTCTATAGAATAGAAGACCTCCATAGGAGGTTTCTATAGAATAGAAGACCTCCGTAGGAGGTTTCTATAGAATAGGAGACCTCCATAGGAGGTTTCTACAGAATAGAAGACCTCCGTATGGAATTTCTACAGAATAGAAGACCTCCGTATGAAATTTCTATAGAATAGAAGATCTCCATAGCATACTTAGCTGTTTAATTTATTCGCCTTTACCCAAGTTTTTAAAAAAATATTCATTCCTCTCCACATTACAAACTGTCCACATTCTAAAGACATTTATCAATATGTCCAACCTAGCTCATGTTTGTTTTATAGAAAGCCTCTTATAAATAAATTCACAATATAGTCCAAAGATCTTTACAAAGCAACAACAAAACTCGCCTTTAGACAATTGATAAATTGTAAAAATATTTTCAACATATTCTTTATATTATAAAATAAACTACAAAGGCAAAAAAAATAATACAGTTTCGATTTTTTGTTTGTCCTAATACTGGAGGAGCCTATGCATGCCTGAAAGTATGCAAATTATAAAATAACATAACATCGATGCCTTGTTGGTATGCAGAGAAAGTTGGATTTCTTTGTATTTCCTTTTTTATTTTGACAATTTTACAATACATATATATATGACATATTTTTACACACACTGACATATACATATGTCACCAATACGTACACATGTCGTCATTTGTTGGCATACCAAACGTTGGAATTGTAAAACAATTCACTTGTAAATGGAGTAGTGAGTAGGACCAACCAACTACATTTGGGAATTCTACAATGGGCTATGTGTCTGGGAATCATTTGAGTTTTACATTCCATTGTGAATGTGTGTATCTTTTCGTGTGTCTATGTGTGTTAGTTCGTGTTAGTTTTGCCTTCAGGTAATAGTTAAGATCAAAAAATTGGAGCATAACATTTGGAATATTTTTGTCAACACAATTTCAAACAATAAAACGTGACTGTGCATGTTAAACTAGTTATGCCGAACATGAATTTGTTCAACAACATTCCTTTGGGATTGTAGAGCGTGTTATTATTTTAGATGTGTATGTGTGTCTGCTGCTAGTGTGTTCCATTGACTTATAGGCAGACCTGATAGATAGACAGACAATTGCCATGGACAGAATTTAATATTTTTATTTGGCCTAAGGAATTTTTCAATACGTTTGTAAGAGACACATACAAAGGCAAAGATATCACAGTCAATAAAAAATAATTTGTTAAATGTTGAAATAACATTGACAAACTTGATAATTAAATATTTTAGAATAAAGAAAATTTTAAATAATATTTTTCAATAAACGTGGATTTTTTAAATATTTTTCAAAAAACGAAGATGTTTTAAAATTTTTTTCAATAAACGTGGATTTTTTAAATATTTTTCAATAAACGTGGATTTTTTAAATATTTTTCAATAAACGTGGATTTTGTAAATATTTTTCAATAAACGTGGATTTTTTAAATATTTTTCAATAAACGTGGATTTTTTAAATATTTTTCAATAAACGTGGATTTTTTAAATATTTTTCAATAAACGTGGATTTTTTAAATATTTTTCAATAAACGTGGATTTTTTAAATATTTTTCAATAAACGTGGATTTTTTAAATATTTTTCAATAAACGTGGATTTTTTAAATATTTTTCAATAAACGTGGATTTTTTAAATATTTTTCAATAAACGTGGATTTTTTAAATATTTTTCAATAAACGTGGATTTTTTAAATATTTTTCAATAAACGTGGATTTTTTAAATATTTTTCAATAAACGTGGATTTTTTAAATATTTTTCAATAAACGTGGATTTTTTAAATATTTTTCAATAAACGTGGATTTTTTAAATATTTTTCAATAAACGTGGATTTTTTAAATATTTTTCAATAAACGTGGATTTTTTAAATATTTTTCAATAAACGTGGATTTTTTAAATATTTTTCAATAAACGTGGATTTTTTAAATATTTTTCAATAAACGTGGATTTTTTAAATATTTTTCAATAAACGTGGATTTTTTAAATATTTTTCAATAAACGTGGATTTTTTAAATATTTTTCAATAAACGTGGATTTTTTAAATATTTTTCAATAAACGTGGATTTTTTAAATATTTTTCAATAAACGTGGATTTTTTAAATATTTTTCAAAAAACGAAGATGTTTTAAAATTTTTTTCAATAAACGTGGATTTTTTAAATATTTTTCAATAAACGTGGATTTTTTAAATATTTTTCAATAAACGTGGATTTTGTAAATATTTTTCAATAAACGTGGATTTTTTAAATATTTTTCAATAAACGTGGATTTTTTAAATATTTTTCAATAAACGTGGATTTTTTAAATATTTTTCAATAAACGTGGATTTTTTAAATATTTTTCAATAAACGTGGATTTTTTAAATATTTTTCAATAAACGTGGATTTTTTAAATATTTTTCAATAAACGTGGATTTTTTAAATATTTTTCAATAAACGTGGATTTTTTTTAAGTATTTTTCAATAAACGTGGATTTTTTAAATATTTTCCAACACAACGTGGATTTTTTTTAAGTATTTTTCAATAAACGTGGATTTTTTAAATATTTTCCAACACAACGTGAATTTTTTTTAAGTATTTTTCAATAAACGTGGATTTTTTAAATATTTTCCAACACAACGTGGATTTTTTTTAAGTATTTTTCAATAAGCGTGGATTTTTTAAAATATTTATTAGGATTTTTTAAATATTTTTCAATAAACGTGGATTTTTTAAATATTTTTCAATAAACGTGGATTTTTTAAATATTTTTCAATAAACGTGGATTTTTTAAATATTTTTCAATAAACGTGGATTTTTTAAATATTTTTCAATAAACGTGGATTTTTTAAATATTTTTCAATAAACGTGGATTTTTTAAATATTTTTCAATAAACGTGGATTTTTTAAATATTTTTCAATAAACGTGGATTTTTTAAATATTTTTCAATAAACGTGGATTTTTTAAATATTTTTCAATAAACGTGGATTTTTTAAATATTTTTCAATAAACGTGGATTTTTTAAATATTTTTCAATAAACGTGGATTTTTTAAATATTTTTCAATAAACGTGGATTTTTTAAATATTTTTCAATAAACGTGGATTTTTTAAATATTTTTCAATAAACGTGGATTTTTTAAATATTTTTCAATAAACGTGGATTTTTTAAATATTTTTCAATAAACGTGGATTTTTTAAATATTTTTCAATAAACGTGGATTTTTTAAATATTTTTCAATAAACGTGGATTTTTTAAATATTTTTCAATAAACGTGGATTTTTTAAATATTTTTCAATAAACGTGGATTTTTTTTAAGTATTTTTCAATAAACGTGGATTTTTTAAATATTTTCCAACACAACGTGGATTTTTTAAATATTTTTCAATAAACGTGGATTTTTTAAATATTTTTCAATAAACGTGGATTTTTTAAATATTTTTCAATAAACGTGGATTTTTTAAATATTTTTCAATAAACGTGGATTTTTTAAATATTTTTCAATAAACGTGGATTTTTTAAATATTTTTCAATAAACGTGGATTTTTTAAATATTTTTCAATAAACGTGGATTTTTTAAATATTTTTCAATAAACGTGGATTTTTTAAATATTTTTCAAAAAACGAAGATGTTTTAAAATTTTTTTCAATAAACGTGGATTTTTTAAATATTTTTCAATAAACGTGGATTTTTTAAATATTTTTCAATAAACGTGGATTTTGTAAATATTTTTCAATAAACGTGGATTTTTTAAATATTTTTCAATAAACGTGGATTTTTTAAATATTTTTCAATAAACGTGGATTTTTTAAATATTTTTCAATAAACGTGGATTTTTTAAATATTTTTCAATAAACGTGGATTTTTTAAATATTTTTCAATAAACGTGGATTTTTTAAATATTTTTCAATAAACGTGGATTTTTTAAATATTTTTCAATAAACGTGGATTTTTTAAATATTTTTCAATAAACGTGGATTTTTTAAATATTTTTCAATAAACGTGGATTTTTTAAATATTTTTCAATAAACGTGGATTTTTTAAATATTTTTCAATAAACGTGGATTTTTTAAATATTTTTCAATAAACGTGGATTTTTTAAATATTTTTCAATAAACGTGGATTTTTTAAATATTTTTCAATAAACGTGGATTTTTTAAATATTTTTCAATAAACGTGGATTTTTTAAATATTTTTCAATAAACGTGGATTTTTTAAATATTTTTCAATAAACGTGGATTTTTTAAATATTTTTCAATAAACGTGGATTTTTTAAATATTTTTCAATAAACGTGGATTTTTTAAATATTTTTCAAAAAACGAAGATGTTTTAAAATTTTTTTCAATAAACGTGGATTTTTTAAATATTTTTCAATAAACGTGGATTTTTTAAATATTTTTCAATAAACGTGGATTTTGTAAATATTTTTCAATAAACGTGGATTTTTTAAATATTTTTCAATAAACGTGGATTTTTTAAATATTTTTCAATAAACGTGGATTTTTTAAATATTTTTCAATAAACGTGGATTTTTTAAATATTTTTCAATAAACGTGGATTTTTTAAATATTTTTCAATAAACGTGGATTTTTTAAATATTTTTCAATAAACGTGGATTTTTTAAATATTTTTCAATAAACGTGGATTTTTTAAATATTTTTCAATAAACGTGGATTTTTTAAATATTTTTCAATAAACGTGGATTTTTTAAATATTTTTCAATAAACGTGGATTTTTTAAATATTTTTCAATAAACGTGGATTTTTTAAATATTTTTCAATAAACGTGGATTTTTTAAATATTTTTCAATAAACGTGGATTTTTTAAATATTTTTCAATAAACGTGGATTTTTTAAATATTTTTCAATAAACGTGGATTTTTTTTAAGTATTTTTCAATAAACGTGGATTTTTTAAATATTTTCCAACACAACGTGGATTTTTTTTAAGTATTTTTCAATAAACGTGGATTTTTTAAATATTTTCCAACACAACGTGAATTTTTTTTAAGTATTTTTCAATAAACGTGGATTTTTTAAATATTTTCCAACACAACGTGGATTTTTTTTAAGTATTTTTCAATAAGCGTGGATTTTTTAAAATATTTATTAGGATTTTTTAAATATTTTTCAATAAACGTGGATTTTTTAAATATTTTTCAATAAACGTGGATTTTTTAAATATTTTTCAATAAACGTGGATTTTTTAAATATTTTTCAATAAACGTGGATTTTTTAAATATTTTTCAATAAACGTGGATTTTTTAAATATTTTTCAATAAACGTGGATTTTTTAAATATTTTTCAATAAACGTGGATTTTTTAAATATTTTTCAATAAACGTGGATTTTTTAAATATTTTTCAATAAACGTGGATTTTTTAAATATTTTTCAATAAACGTGGATTTTTTAAATATTTTTCAATAAACGTGGATTTTTTAAATATTTTTCAATAAACGTGGATTTTTTAAATATTTTTCAATAAACGTGGATTTTTTAAATATTTTTCAATAAACGTGGATTTTTTAAATATTTTTCAATAAACGTGGATTTTTTAAATATTTTTCAATAAACGTGGATTTTTTAAATATTTTTCAATAAACGTGGATTTTTTAAATATTTTTCAATAAACGTGGATTTTTTAAATATTTTTCAATAAACGTGGATTTTTTAAATATTTTTCAATAAACGTGGATTTTTTAAATATTTTTCAATAAACGTGGATTTTTTAAATATTTTTCAATAAACGTGGATTTTTTAAATATTTTTCAATAAACGTGGATTTTTTAAATATTTTTCAATAAACGTGGATTTTTTAAATATTTTTCAATAAACGTGGATTTTTTAAATATTTTTCAATAAACGTGGATTTTTTAAATATTTTTCAATAAACGTGGATTTTTTAAATATTTTTCAATAAACGTGGATTTTTTAAATATTTTTCAATAAACGTGGATTTTTTAAATATTTTTCAATAAACGTGGATTTTTTAAATATTTTTCAATAAACGTGGATTTTTTAAATATTTTTCAATAAACGTGGATTTTTTAAATATTTTTCAATAAACGTGGATTTTTTAAATATTTTTCAATAAACGTGGATTTTTTAAATATTTTTCAATAAACGTGGATTTTTTAAATATTTTTCAATAAACGTGGATTTTTTAAATATTTTTCAATAAACGTGGATTTTTTAAATATTTTTCAATAAACGTGGATTTTTTAAATATTTTTCAATAAACGTGGATTTTTTAAATATTTTTCAATAAACGTGGATTTTTTAAATATTTTTCAATAAACGTGGATTTTTTAAATATTTTTCAATAAACGTGGATTTTTTTTAAGTATTTTTCAATAAACGTGGATTTTTTAAATATTTTCCAACACAACGTGGATTTTTTAAATATTTTTCAATAAACGTGGATTTTTTAAATATTTTTCAATAAACGTGGATTTTTTAAATATTTTTCAATAAACGTGGATTTTTTAAATATTTTTCAATAAACGTGGATTTTTTAAATATTTTTCAATAAACGTGGATTTTTTAAATATTTTTCAATAAACGTGGATTTTTTAAATATTTTTCAATAAACGTGGATTTTTTAAATATTTTTCAATAAACGTGGATTTTTTAAATATTTTTCAATAAACGTGGATTTTTTAAATATTTTTCAATAAACGTGGATTTTTTAAATATTTTTCAATAAACGTGGATTTTTTAAATATTTTTCAATAAACGTGGATTTTTTTTAATATTTTTCAATAAACGTGGATTTTTTTAAATATTTTTCAATAAACGTGGATTTTTTAAATATTTTTCAATAAACGTGGATTTTTTAAATATTTTTCAATAAACGTGGATTTTTTAAATATTTTTCAATAAACGTGGATTTTTTTTAATATTTTTCAATAAACGTGGATTTTTTAAATATTTTTCAATAAACGTGGATTTTTTAAATATTTTTCAATAAACGTGGATTTTTTAAATATTTTTCAATAAACGTGGATTTTTTTAAATATTTTTCAATAAACGTGGATTTTTAAATATTTTTCAATAAACGTGGATTTTTTAAATATTTTTCAATAAACGTGGATTTTTTAAATATTTTTCAATAAACGTGGATTTTTTAAATATTTTTCAATAAACGTGGATTTTTTAAATATTTTTCAATAAACGTGGATTTTTTAAATATTTTTCAATAAACGTGGATTTTTTAAATATTTTTCAATAAACGTGGATTTTTTAAATATTTTTCAATAAACGTGGATTTTTTAAATATTTTTCAATAAACGTGGATTTTTTAAATATTTTTCAATAAACGTGGATTTTTTAAATATTTTTCAATAAACGTGGATTTTTTAAATATTTTTCAATAAACGTGGATTTTTTAAATTGTTTTCAATAAACGTGGATTTTTTAAATATTTTTCAATAAACGTGGATTTTTTAAATATTTTTCAATAAACCTGGATTTTTTAAATTTTTTTCAATAAACGTGGATTTTTTAAATATTTTTCAATAAACCTGGATTTTTTAAATATTTTTCAATAAACGTGGATTTTTATAATTTTTTTCAATAAACGTGGATTTTTTTAAATTTTTTTCAATAAACGTGGATTTTTTCAATATTTTTCAATAAACCTGGAATTTTTAAATATTTTTCAATAAACCTGGAATTTTTAAATATTTTTCAATAAACGTGGATTTTTTAAAAATTTTTCAATAAACGTGGATTTTTTAAATATTTTTCAATAAACGTGGATTTTTAAAATATTTTTCAATAAACGTGGATTTTTTAAATATTTTTCAATAAACGTGGATTTTTTAAATATTTTTCAATAAACGTGGATTTTTTAAATATTTTTCAATAAACGTGGATTTTTTAAATATTTTTCAATAAACGTGGATTTTTTAAATATTTTTCAATAAACGTGGATTTTTTAAATATTTTTCAATAAACGTGGATTTTTTAAATATTTTTCAATAAACGTGGATTTTTTAAATATTTTTCAATAAACGTGGATTTTTTAAATATTTTTCAATAAACGTGGATTTTTTAAATATTTTTCAATAAACGTGGATTTTTTAAATATTTTTCAATAAACGTGGATTTTTTAAATATTTTTCAATAAACGTGGATTTTTTAAATATTTTTCAATAAACGTGGATTTTTTAAATATTTTTCAATAAACGTGGATTTTTTAAATATTTTTCAATAAACGTGGATTTTTTAAATATTTTTCAATAAACGTGGATTTTTTAAATATTTTTCAATAAACGTGGATTTTTTAAAAATTTTTCAATAAATGTGGATTTTTTTTTAAATATTTTTCAATAAACGTGGATTTTTTAAGTATTTTTCAATAAACCTGGATTTTTTAAATATTTTTCAATAAACCTGGATTTTTTAAATATTTTTCAATAAACGTGAATTTTTTAAATATTTTTCAATAAACGTGGATTTTTTAAATATTTTTCAATAAACGTGGATTTTTTAAATATTTTTCAATAAACGTGGATTTTTTAAATATTTTTCAATAAACGTGGATTTTTTAAATATTTTCCAACACAACGTGGATTTTTTTAAGTATTTTTCAATAAGCGTGGATGTTTTTAAATATTTTTCAATAAACGTGGATTTTTTAAATAGTTTTCAATAAACGTGGATTTTTTAAATATTTTTCAATAAACGTGGATTCTTTAAATATTTATTCAATAAACGTAGATTTTTTAAATATTTTTCAATAAACGTGGATGTTTTTAAATATTTTTCAATAAACGTGGATTTTTTAAATATTTTTCAATAAACGTGGATTTTTTAATATTTTTCAATAAACGTGGATTTTTTAAATATTTTTCAATAAACGTGGATTTTTTAAATATTTTTCAATAAACGTGGATTTTTTAAATATTTTTCAATAAACGTGAATTTTTTAAATATTTTTCAATAAACGTGGATTTTTTAAATATTTTTCAATAAACGTGGATTTTTTTAAATATTTTTCAATAAACGTGGATTTTTTAAATATTTTTCAATAAACGTGGATTTTTTAAATATTTTTCAATAAACGTGGATTTTTTTTAAATATTTTTCAATAAACGTGGATTTTTTTTTAAATATTTTTCAATAAACGTGGATTTTTTTTTAAATATTTTTCAAATATTCTTCAATAAACGTGGATTTTTTAAATATTTTTCAATAAACGTGGATTTTTTTAAATATTTTTTAATAAACGTGGATTTTTTAAATATTTTTCAATAAACGTGGATTGTTTTAAATATTTTTCAATAAACGTGGATTTTTTAAATATTTTTCAATAAACGTGGATTTTTTAAATATTTTTCAATAAACGTGGATTTTTTAAATATTTTTCAATAAACGTGGATTTTTTTAAATATTTTTCAATAAACGTGGATTTTTTAAATATTTTTCAATAAACCTGGATTTTTTAAATATTTTTCAATAAACGTGGATTTTTTAAATGTTTTTCAATAAACGTGGATTTTTTAAATATTTTTCAATAAACGTGGATTTTTTAAATATTTTTCAATAAACGGGATTTTTTAAATATTTTTCAATAAACCTGGATTTTTTAAATATTTTTCAATAAACCAGGATTTTTTAAATATTTTTCAATAAACTTGGATTTTTTTAAATATTTTTCAATATACGTGGATTTTTTAAATATTTTTCAATAAACCAGGATTTTTTAAATATTTTTCAATAAACTTGGATTTTTTTAAATATTTTTCAATATACGTGGATTTTTTAAATATTTTTCAATAAACGTGTTTTTTTTTAAATATTTTTCAATAAACGTGGATTTTTTAAATATTTTTCAATAAACGTGGATTTTTTAAATATTTTTCAATAAACGGGATTTTTTAAATATTTTTCAATAAACCTGGATTTTTTAAATATTTTTCAATAAACGTGGATTTTTTAAATATTTTTCAATAAACGCGGATTTTTTAAATATTTTTCAATAAACGTGGATTTTTTAAATATTTTTCAATAAACGTGGATTTTTTAAATATTTTTCAATAAACGTGGATTTTTTAAATATTTTTCAATAAACGTGGATTTTTTAAATATTTTTCAATAAACGTGGATTTTTTAGATATTTTTCAATAAACATGGATTTTTTAAATATTTTTCAATAAACGTGGATTTTTTAAATATTTTTCAATAAACGTGGATTTTTTAAATATTTTTCAATAAACGTGGATTTTTTAAATATTTTTCAATAAACGTGGATTTTTTAAATATTTTTCAATAAACGTGGATTTTTTAAATATTTTTCAATAAACGTGGATTTTTTAAATATTTTTCAATAAACGTGGATTTTTTAAATATTTTTCAATAAACGTGGATTTTTTTAAATATTTTTCAATAAACGTGGATTTTTTAAATATTTTTCAATAAACGTGGATTTTTTAAATATTTTTCAATAAACGTGGATTTTTTAAATATTTTTCAATAAACGTGGATTTTTTAAATATTTTTCAATAAACGTGGATTTTTTAAATATTTTTCAATAAACGTGGATTTTTTAAATATTTTTCAATAAACGTGGATTTTTTAAATATTTTTCAATAAACGTGGATTTTTTAAATATTTTTCAATAAACGTGGATTTTTTAAATATTTTTCAATAAACGTGGATTTTTTCAATATTTTTCAATAAACGTGGATTTTTTCAATATTTTTCAATAAACGTGGATTTTTTATATATTTTTCAATAAACGTGGATTTTTTAAATATTTTTCAATAAACGTGGATTTTTTAAATATTTTTCAATAAATGTGGATTTTTTTAAATATTTTTCAATAAACGTGGATTTTTTAAATATTTTTCAATAAACGTGGATTTTTTTAAATATTTTTCAATAAACGTGGATTTTTTAAATATTTTTCAATAAACGTGGATTTTGTAAATATTTTTCAATAAACGTGGATTTTTTAAATATTTTTCAATAAACCTGGATTTTTTAAATATTTTTCAATAAACGTGGATTTTTTAAATATTTTTCAATAAACCTGGATTTTTTAAATATTTTTCAATGAACGTGGATATTTTTAAATATTTTTCAATAAACGTGGATTTTTAAATATTTTTCAATAAACGTGGATTTTTAAAATATTTTTCAATAAACGTGGATTTTTTAGATATTTTTCAATAAACATGGATTTTTTAAATATTTTTCAATAAACGTGGATTTTTTAAATATTTTTCAATAAACGTGGATTTTTTAAATATTTTTCAATAAACGTGGATTTTTTAAATATTTTTCAATAAACGTGGATTTTTTAAATATTTTTCAATAAACGTGGATTTTTTAAATATTTTTCAATAAACGTGGATTTTTTAAATATTTTTCAATAAACGTGGATTTTTTAAATATTTTTCAATAAACGTGGATTTTTTAAATATTTTTCAATAAACGTGGATTTTTTTAAATATTTTTCAATAAACGTGGATTTTTTAAATATTTTTCAATAAACGTGGATTTTTTAAATATTTTTCAATAAACGTGGATTTTTTAAATATTTTTCAATAAACGTGGATTTTTTAAATATTTTTCAATAAACGTGGATTTTTTAAATATTTTTCAATAAACGTGGATTTTTTAAATATTTTTCAATAAACGTGGATTTTTTAAATATTTTTCAATAAACGTGGATTTTTTAAATATTTTTCAATAAACGTGGATTTTTTCAATATTTTTCAATAAACGTGGATTTTTTCAATATTTTTCAATAAACGTGGATTTTTTATATATTTTTCAATAAACGTGGATTTTTTAAATATTTTTCAATAAACGTGGATTTTTTAAATATTTTTCAATAAATGTGGATTTTTTTAAATATTTTTCAATAAACGTGGATTTTTTAAATATTTTTCAATAAACGTGGATTTTTTTAAATATTTTTCAATAAACGTGGATTTTTTAAATATTTTTCAATAAACGTGGATTTTGTAAATATTTTTCAATAAACGTGGATTTTTTAAATATTTTTCAATAAACCTGGATTTTTTAAATATTTTTCAATAAACGTGGATTTTTTAAATATTTTTCAATAAACCTGGATTTTTTAAATATTTTTCAATGAACGTGGATATTTTTAAATATTTTTCAATAAACGTGGATTTTTAAATATTTTTCAATAAACGTGGATTTTTAAAATATTTTTCAATAAACGTGGATTTTTTAAATATTTTTCAATAAACGTGGATTTTTTAAATATTTTTCAATAAACGTGGATTTTTTAAATATTCTTTTCAATAAACGTGGATTCAAAAAAATGTTATTTAAATAATATATACAATGTATTTTAATGAAATAAAATTAATTGATTTTCTTGGCATTTATTTTTAATTTAATTTTCCAGACTTCATTTCATGGTGGCATGACACTTTTGTTTTTGACTGAATTGCAAGTAGAGTTAACATTTGTTTTGAGTTTTCCATTAACACAGCATGCAGATGAAAAGTAAGATTTTGAGATATATGTATGTATAATATACATGCACACATACAAGTGGATGTCATATACATACAATGCGTATTCACTGGAATACACTCACAATGAATAATACACTAACGACTGTCGTAATGGCAGTAATTCAAACACACACACACACCTCCCCCGTAGATGAAACTTTAATGAGTCCGTATAGACGTTGTAAGAGCGCTTATAACACTGTGCAACAAAATGAAAAATATTCTCAAAATTCAAAGCCTCACTAACCTTAAAGAATTTTTGAAAAAATCCACGGCTCTCAGCCATAAAAAATCAACGCCTCAAGCTTTAATAAAAAATTTTTTAAAAATTCACAGCAGAATAAAATTAATTTCAGGGTGTAATAGAATAGCTTTAGTTTTGACATATGTTAATCAGAACTTGTATACGTGTGTGATTGTGAGCGAGTTGTGGTTATTGTTGTTGTTTTTAATAAAAAAAGTTTTATAAGTAGAGATTTTGATTTGTAAAGTGTTTTTTACTTACATTATTTTGTTTCCCAGCCAGTCACTCACTTAGTCAAGTCATTGAAAAACTACAAAAACTATTTTTTCAAAAGCCATGGGATTATGAGATTATGACAGGATACATTTTTCTGTTAAATAGCTGTTGAAATGCTTTAATTTAAATTATTTTAAATTCAAGGGAAATTTAACTCAAAAGTGAATTTTGATTTTTTTAAATATTTTTTAAGGATATTCTCAACAATAAGCGAGGATTTTTAAACTACATTTTTTTCAAGTAGTTTCTCAACAATAAGCGAGAATTAAAAAAATCAAAAAGCTTTCCAACAATAAGCGTGCATTTTTAAACAATATTTTTTCACAAAGCTTCCAAACGAAAAGCTTGGATTTTTCAACTCTTCCGAAGGCTACGCTAAAATGCTCCACTCCACAAGCCGATATGTCTGATAAGCTGCCTAACCAACAACGAAACGGGTCACATAATTTGGTATTTGTGAGGATTCGAATCTTCGATCATTCAGCTTAACTCCAACGAGAAATTAAAATAAAAAAAATTAAATTTAAATTATTAAAATAATAGAAATAAGTTAATAAGTTATAACTTAAAAATAAATATAAAACATAACAAAATATTCATAAAAATATGTAATAAAAATTAAAAATAAAAAAGATTTGATTTTTATAAAAAATACAAAAATATTCCCAAAATTAAATAATAAAAAACAAGTAAAAAAGTATCAGTCGGCTTTGTCGACAGAGAGGGTATATCTCAGCCTGCGTGGATTGAAATACTTTTTTCCCAAAAAAACTTATGTTTTTAAGGGGGGTTTTCAAAATTTTGGGCGTATGCACCGATAGGATTAAAGCTCGAACATTTGCGGGGAAAACAAAACATAATATCGCTATAACTAGGGCCACTAGGAAAAAATGTCGAAAGCATCCTCGAACCACACAAAAATGTTGAACATTTGTGTGGGTGGTACCACAAGGATTGGACAGATATGACCCAAATTTGAACATAAACGAAGTTTCGACAATATTTAGAGATCCAAAGTTTAGACCAAAACGGTTGCTACGTCTATGAGAAATCGCGCCTACCATCATAGCGAATATTTTCGAACTTTTGTGGGGGATGTACTGGAAAGAGTGGACCTATAAGCAACACCTTCGAATTTCATCTAATATTCGAAGAAATATTACAATATCCAAAGTGTGGACGAACGCAGTATTCGGTTCGAGCCCTCCAGCCACCACATATGGTGCCATAGGGGGTTTTTACAACTTCCGGACTGTTTTCTCAAGAAGTATGGACTTGCCCCTGAAAAAACTTTTACTGCCGTAGTATAGGCAGCGAATGCAAGTTGCTTCAACAAAAATCAAAGTGATTCGAGAGCAGGTCGTAAAGTGAATTTATCCAAAATTTTGTGTGGGAGGTACCCGAAGGAGTGGACAAATGTAGTCCATATACGAACCTGATCTATATCTGGTAGATATTTCAGGATGTGTAAAGTATGGACCAAATCGGCCACTCCCATCACGAGTTATCGTGTGCCCATTTTTCCCGAACAGTTGTGGGGGGGGGGGGTACCTGAAGTAGTAGACCTATATGGCTTATCTTTGAACTTAAACTATGTATGGACAAATATTACGAAGGCCTAATTTTGGACCGAATCGGCAGATCCGTTCGAGATTGTTCTTGCGCTCCAACCACTACACACTGTATTATAGGGGTTTTTTGCACCTTTCAGGCTCAAGAAGTATGGACTTGCCCCAGTGAATGCAAGTTGCTACAACAACAATCAAAGCGATTCGTGAACTGGTCCTAAACTGAACTTTTCCGAAATTTTGTGTGGAAGGTACCCGAAGGAATAGAACGATTGAGTGCATATTGGAACCTCATCTAAGTCTGGTAGAAATTTCACGATGTGCAAAGTATGGACCAAATCGGATACTTCCTTCAAGAGTTGTCGTGCGCACAAATTTTCCGAAAATTTTTTTTATTTATTGAAACATTTCCGAACTTTTGTGGGAGAGGTACCGGGAGGAGTGGACCGATATAACCCATCTTCGAACTTAAACTATGTTTGGACAAAATATTGCGAAAGCCAAATTTTGGACCAAATGGGTTCACCCGTTCGAGAATTATCGTGCGCACCAGCCAGACAGACGGACGGACGGACATTGCTACATAAATCGACTCCAAATTGTCTGAAACACATTCCGTCCAAACATACTTGGGGTCTAAAATCATTATTTCATTATTATTATTATTTCCATTATTATATCCTCGTTAGCATAAATGCTGAGGGTATAAAAATACCGTAAATCACGAGGTACGTTCCTATGGGGGATAGAGGAAGACGTGGACCTATACTGATAATTCTTTTCTGGAACATTTTATAACACAATGAAAGACTAAATAACAAATATCAGTCATTTCGGTAACGTCACATCCTTCACAATTATGAAAATCGGGAGGTACCGTTCTATGGGGGCTATATCGAAACGTGGACCTATACTGACGAAATTCAGTCGGAAAGGGTTTTACTTCCAACGTAGCATAAATACCAAATCTCAGTCATTTCTGTTTGTTGTGGCCACAACCTCAAAAAAGGAAAATCGAAAGGTACCGTTCTATGGGGGATATATGAAGGCGTGGACCTATACTGAAAAATTTCATATGGAAAGTTTTATAACTCAAATGAGGACTAAATACAAATTTTCAGCAATATCGGAGAAATATTGAGGCCACAACCTTCAAAATACCGAAAATCGGGAGGTACCGTTCTATGGGGGCTATATGAAGGCGTGGGCCTGTACCAACAAATTTCTGTGGGAAAGTTGTATTACCCGAACGAAGACTAAATACCAAATTTCAGCCACTTTGGATGAATATTGAGGTCACAACCTTCAAAATACCGAAAGTCGGGAGGTAGCGTTTTAATGGGGCTATATTGAGGCGTGGACCTATACTGACAAATTTAGAGGGGAAAGTTGAAAACCCCCCACTAAATACCAAATTTCAGCCATTTCAATGGATTACTGTGGCCATAACTTTTCTATGGGGGCTATATGAAGGCGTGGACCTATACCTACAAATTTCTGGGGGAAACTAAATACCAAATTTCAGCAATTTCGCAGTAATATTGAGACCACAACCTTCAAAATACCGAAAATCGGGAGATACCTTTCCATGGGGGCTATATGAAGGCGTGGAGCCATACCAACAAAATTCTGGGGTAAAGTTTTATACCACCAACTAATACTTAGCAAATGTCAGCCATTTCGGTGTGATAATGATGCTAAAACCTACAAAATACCGAAAATCAGGTGGTACCGTTCTATGGGGGCAATATCAAAACGTGGACCGATGTAGCCCATTTGTAATACCAAACATCCTATGAGTAATAGAAACATCTACATCAAATTTCAAAGCTCTATTTTAAAAATTGCGAGTTGTATCTTGATTTCAACAGACGCACCGACAGACGGACATGGTTACATCGACTTAGAAATTTGCCCTGATCAAGAATATATATACTTTAAAGGGTCTCCGATGAATATTTCGAAACGGAAATGACAAATTTAATTATACCCTCCATATTATGGTTGAAGCTATAAAAAATATTCCTCAAATTTAATAATAAACAAGTAAAAACAATTAGTCGACTTTGCCGACAGAGATATATCCTCAACCTGTGTGGATTGAAATACTTTTTTCCCAAAAAAAACCGAAGGAGTGGACAAATATAGTCCATATTGGAACCTGATCTATATTTGGTAGATATATTAGGATATGTAAAGTATGGACCAAATCGGTCACTCCCACCAAGAGTTATCGTGCGCACAATTTTTCCGAACCTTTTTGAACTTTTGTGAGGGAGGTACCTGAAGGACTGGACCGATATGGTTTATCTTCAAACTTAAACTAAGTTTGGACAAAATATTACGAAGGCCACATTTTGGATCGAATCGGCAGATCCGTCCGAGAGTTATCTTGCGCTCCAACCACTACACACGGTGTCATATGGGTTTTTTGTACCTTTGAGGCTATTTTCTCAGGAAATATGGACTTGCCCCTCATGAAACTTATACCGTCGTATGGGAGGCAGTGAATACAAGTTGCTACAACAAAAATAAAAGCGATTCGAGACCAGGTCCTAAACTGAACTTTTCCGAAATTTTGTGTGGGAGGTACCCGAAGGAGTTGACCGATTGAATCCATATTGGAACCTCATCTAAGTTTGGTAGAAATTACACGATGTGCAAAGTATGGACCAAATCGGTTATTCCCTTCGAGAGTTATCGTGCGCACAAGTTTTGCGACAATTTTTGAACATTTGTGGGGGAGGTACCTGAAGGAGTGGACCTATATGGCCCATCTTCGGACTTAAATCGAATCTGGACAAAATATTTCGATACCCAAAATTTGAACCGAGTCGATTGATCCGTTCGAGAGTTATCGTGCGCACCAGACAGACCGACAGACAGACAGACAGACGGACGGACATTGCTAGATCTACTCAAAATTGTCTGAAACGGATATCGTACAAACATACTTGGGGTCTAAAACCATTATTTCGATGAGGCACATTTTTGGTCGTATCAAAGTGTAAATACCCTCTTTAGCCTAAAGGCTGAGGGTATAAAAACTACAAAATATTGTATTTTTTACTTGGGATGGTGATTTCTATTTTCTTTTTCAAAATAGTCAGGCTTAATCCCATTGCACGGTGCGCTTTAACTAAATTTAAATGAAATGTGCTTAAACCTGGGAAGTTTTTGCGGATTCTGAAACTACAATGTTCATAGCTGAGAAAAATAAAAAAAAAAAAATAAAAAAAAATCACCGGAGGGATTTTCAAATAAATCGCGATCAATGTTCCAATTTTTAGGGGTTATTTATGTTTTCACGGTTGTCTTATCACTTCAAGAACTATCATAATAGCACTAAAAAAGTGTTGGAGCAGTAAAATCGTCTACAACATTTATTTTAGTCCCATTTCGACAGGACTTGCCGCTCTCAAGCAAAATAAACCCAAAATAAACCAAAAAACGTTGACCGCGACTATTTTAAAAAAATCCCTACATCGATTTTTTCTTCTTTTTGGATTTTTCTTATCTATGAACATTGCTGTCTCAGAATCCGCAAAAACTTCTCTGGTGTAAACGATTTTAGTTTAAAGTTAGTTAAGGCGCTTCGTGCATAAATAACATTAGTTTACTAGGAGGCGATACAGTCTGTGCATTGTCCCTATTTTAACTTCTTTGTCTCAAAAATGGTAAAACCTACGAAAATACGATTAAAGCCAATCTTGTAGAAAATTTTCACTGCTACAACATTTTCTTAAATGCCTCGCAATAGGACTTGCAGCTTCCAAGTAAAACCATGAAAACATAAAAAACCTCTTAAAATGATAACTTTGAACGCGATTTATTTGAAAATTCCTGCGGCCTTTTTTTTTTTGTTTTGTTTTTTGATTTGTGACATCTATGAACATTGGCGTTTCAGAATCCGCAAAAACTTCCAAGGTGTAAGCATATTTCATTTAATGTTAGTTTAGGCTAACCGTGGTTGTCGTTTCATTTATTAGTTCGTGTTCGCTCAACTAAATACGTGTCTAAAGACAAAATAAAATAAAATAAAATAAAATAAAATAAAATAAAATAAAATAAAATAAAATAAAATAAAATAAAATAAAATAAAATAAAATAAAATAAAATAAAATAAAATAAAATAAAATAAAATAAAATAAAATAAAATAAAATAAAATAAAATAAAATAAAATAAAATAAAATAAAATAAAATAAAATAAAATAAAATAAATAAATAATTAATTAATATGTGAATATAAAAATAAATAAAATAAAATGAAATAAATAAATATTCTTTAAAATTTATAATAATTAATTATAATAAACAAGTAAAAGATAAAAGATAACGATTAGAATTTATGGCAAAAAATAAATAGACAAATTCTTTAGTATAAGTAATTAAACATAACATAAAACAAATATATATATATTAAAAAATGAAAAACAATGATTTCAAAATTAATAACAAAAAAAAAATAGAAAAATTATTTAATTTAAGTAATAAAATAAATAATATTTGTTACTTTAAACAATAAAAAAATAAATAACAAAGTATTCTTTAAAAAAGAAAATAAAATATGCTGTTTAAACTAATGAATATTGATGAATGTATAAGAATGTTCTTTTTAAATTAATAAATAAATAATTCTTTAAAATAAATAACAAATAAAATAAATGCAAAATATTATTTAATATAATAACAAAATAAATAATACTTCTCTTAAATAAATAATAAAATATTAAAATAAAGAATATTCTTTAAAATAAATAATAAGTAAATAATAGATAAAAAGTAAATAAATATATTTAAATCAAAAAATAAAAATATCAAATAATCAAATAATAAATCAAATAATAAAAATAATAAATTAATATAAATTTTTAAACAGATAATAAAATATAAAAGTAAAAAAAAATAAACTTTAATGAAAAATCAAAAATGAGAAAAATAATTTTTAATATACATTAACATATTCATTAAATCTATATAAATAAAAATCAAATGTCGTTCGTTGGTAATGGCATCAGTTGAGAACGGCTGGACCGATTTCCATAACTCTTTCTATAAAATGTGCGCCATAACCCGACTTGGGTTTTTATGCAACGAAATTTTGACCATGCCCACATTTACATTTTTACCACTTTTTCAATTTTCAATTGAAAAATTTCTACAAAAACTACTGAACCAATTTTCCTGAAATTGCCAGGGAAAGTACAGGGATGGCGCCCTTTTAAAATTGTCCAAATTTTTTTGAATTTCAGAAGGGGCGGGGTACTTCCCCTATACCCTAATTTCTATAAAAATGCTATATCTATGGTGAAAATAGGCTATATCTATTTTTTAATTTCGGAGAGGGCGGGGTACCTCCCTCATGCCCTATTTTTATAAAAAAAACCCTATTTTATCACGCCCACTTTTTAAATACGGTACATACCCAAAACTACAGAACCGTTTTTCCTGAAAATTTCAGAGAATGTACAGGGAGAACCCGTCGATAAATATGCTATACATTGTGTTGAATTCCGGAGGGGTTTGGTACCTCCACTATGTCTGATTTAATAAAACCGCTATTTTAGCAAAAATGAAACGAGTGATTGTATTAATTCTTCCGAAAAACTTCTAAACCGATTTCCATGTAATTTTCAGATGATTTACAGGGATGGTCCTTGGTGGAAAAATGCTATAAATTTTGTTAAATTTCGGAGGTGCTGGTTATACCCTGCGTCCTTTTTTTACAGCCTAAGCATTTATGCGAACGAGGGTATATACACTTTCATACGGGCAAAATGTGCCTTATCAAAATAATGGTTTTAGACCCCAAGTATGTTTGGACGAAATGTGTTTCAGGCAATTTGGAGTCGATTGAGCAATGTCCGTCCGTCTGTCTGCCTGTCTGTCTGGCTGGTTGGTGCGCACGATAACTCTCGAACGGATCAACCGATTCGATCTAAAATTTGGCTTTCGTAATACTTTGTCCAAACTTAATTTAAGTTCGAAGATGGGCTATATCGGCCCACTCCTTCCGGTACCTCCCGCACAAAAGTTCGAACATGTTCGGAAAATTTGTGCACACGATAACTCTTGAAGGAAGTTACCGATTTGATCCATACTTTGCACATCGTGAAATTTCTACTAAACTTAGATGAGGTTCCAAACTGGACTCAATCGGTCCACTCCTTCGGGTATTTCCCACACAAAATTTCGGATAAGTTCAGATTAGGACCAGTTCTCGAATCGCTTTGATTTTTGTTGCATTAACTTGTATTCATTACCCCCCATACTTCCTGAGAAAATAGCCTGAAAGATGCAAAAAACCCCTATAAAACCGTGTGTAGTGGATGGAGCGCAAGATACCTCTCGAACGGGTCTGCCGATTCGGTAATATTTTGTCCAAACATAGTTTTAATTCGAAGATAAGCCATATCGGTACACTACTTCAGGTAACTTCGCCACAAAAGTTCAAAAATGTTTGGAATAATTGTGCGCACGATAACTCTTTAAGGAAGTGACCGATGTAATCTATACTTTGCACATCCTTATATATCTACCAGATATAGATCAGGCTCGAATATGGACTATATTTGTTTACTCCTTCTGGTACCTCTCACACACAATTTCGGATAAGTCTATATTTCTTAGGAAAACAGCCCGAAAGGTATAGAAAATCCCTATGTCATCATTTGTGGCTGTCGGAGACACGATAACTCTCAAACTATTCAACCGATTTGGTCCAACATTTGGTTTTCGTCATATTATATCCAAACTTAGTTTCATGGGGCAATACCGGTCCACAACTTCCGAACGATATCACTTGAATGGGGCAACCAATTTGGTCCAAACTTTGGATCTCCTTATATTTTGTCAAAACTTAGTTTAACTTCTAAAATGTTCCATATCGGTCCTCCCTAAGGGTATATCCCCCACAAAAGTTCAACATTTGTGGCTTAGTGCAGTTAATTCCTAATCCAAATTTTTGTCGGCAAGTTCAAATGTCCACAAAAAGGGCCACATAATTTTGAAGAGACCTTAAATACATTCGATCTATCCGTAGGTGAAAGTTTCACTTCACATTGGCTGAGGGTATATATCTGTCGGCAAAGCCGACTGACACTCTTTTACTTGTTGGTAGGTCCCCAACCAAAGCTGTGATATTCGTCATTATTATAAAAATCGCAAAAATGAAAAGTTGGGTTCTATTATCTATCTTCGTTGTTTGACCACCTACTACAACATGCGTTACATCGTTGCAAATTTGATTCCTACCCCTGAATATTTTCCGACCATCACCAAAATCAGTAGTCTTCTTCCCTCTGGGACCCCCATTAACCAACAAAATTTCGTGACGATCCGATCAATATTGCGACCTGTAGCGTGGTTTCTAAATATTATCCGACCATCACCATAATCAGTAGGCTTCATCCCCTCCCGGACCCCCATCAACCCCAAATTTTGGTGACGAACCGATCAAAACTGCGACCTGTAGCGTGATTACAAAATTTAGATGGACATACGGACGGACGGACACCTATTGCCATATCGACTCAGCTCATCGAGACATTCATTTTGGTATATATATAAGTATGGGTCTACGACCATTATTTCGATGCGTTACAATCCTTTTGGCCAAAGCCAACTTATAATACCCTCCCCAAATAGTAGTGTACGGTATAAAAATAAATACAGAGTATTATTCACTATAAATAATAACAAATATTTTTAAAATATATAATAAAAAATAAAACAAAATTTGAATTTTTTCTATAAATTATACAAAAATATTTCTTAAATTGATAAAAAAAATAAAATTAATAATAAAAAAATTAAAAATAATTTGTAGAAAATAAAAATAAAATATTTATAAAATATTGTTTACTATAAAAATTAAAATAAATAAAAAAGTATTATCTAAAATAAATAAAAAATTAAATAAATGTAAAATACTGTTTAAAGTAAACAATAAAATATAATAATAAAAATTCTTTAAAATATATAATAATAGTAATAAAAAATAAATAAATAATATTTGTTTTAAACAATAAAATATTTTTTAAAATAAATAATAAAAAATATACCTTTATATAAATTAAAACACATCAATAAAAATTATTTCTTAAAATAAATAATAAAATATAAAATTATTAAAAATCTTCTTTAAAATAAATAACACAAGAGAAATAAAAATATTTTTTAAAATAAATTGTAAATAAATAAAACTAAGTAAACAAGCGTTAAGTTCGGCTGGGTCGAACTACCATAGAACATTAGTTAGTTTTCACTCCTGACCACAATTTTAGGTGAAGACATTTTAAATGGGGATTATATCAAAGTGTGGACCTATTTTGAAATTTTTTCGTGGAGAAGTTTTGTGAACACTGGGATCTTCAAATCTCAAATTACAGTGGAATCAAATTACAAATTTCGGCTAGTTCGGTTAAACATTGTATCCATAATCCACAAAATACAGAAAATCGGGAGGTACCTTTATATGGGGGCTATACCAAAACATGGACCTATATTGACAATATTTGTTGGAGAAGTTTTTTGACCACTGGCAACCTCAAATGTTAAATTACAGTTATTTCGGTCCAAAAAATGTTGCTAAAATCCGCAAAATACCGAAAATCGGGAGGTTCTGTTATATTAGGGCTATACCAAAATGTGGACCTATGTTGACAATTTTTGTTGGAGATGTTTTGTGACCACCTAGCAAAAATTTGGATCCGTTAGTCATTATGTAACCCATTACAAAGTAATGTATACAAAAATAACTACTTATATTACTCCTTATTAAGTAATGGGTACGGTGGCACAGAGCTTTTGTGTCCGACTACAAATCCAAGAGTTGTGTATTCAACGCTAACCGTCAGCCGGGTACTTTTTTTAATAATTAATTAATAAAATATAAAATTAAAAATTTTTAAATAAATAACAAACATCAACAATAATAAGTAAGAAAATATTTTTTTTAAATGAATGATAAAAATTTATAAAAAAAATATTCATTCAATAAGTAAAAAATAAAATGAATAAAAATTTTTCTTTAAAATAAATAATAAAAGATATTCTTCAAAATAAATAATAAACAAATAAAATAAATATTAGAAATACTTTCTAATATAAACTATAAAGAAATAAATAAAAAATATTTTTTGATTAAATCATACGTCAAAAATAAATATAAAAATTTTCTTTCAAATTAATAATAATAAATATATATATAAAATAACAATTTCCTCCGTTTTCCTTTCCACCCATCAAAAAGTCATTACGTTTTATTTTTTCAATTTAATCATCTCGAAATTATACATTTTATTGTATTTATCTACGACGGCAAATGGAACGTGACTAGGAAAACTTTTGCCAGCTATGAACAAATGAGGTGGTATCTTTTTCCCCACCAAAAATTTGGAGGTCGATTGTTTAATATTGCGCTAACAAATACGCACTCACATAAATACCCTAATCTCTTCCTACCAACATAATATCAGGCTAAAGACTCCCAAAAGTATGTTTTAGTTTTGGTCGTTTTAGTAGGTCGTTTGGCTTAGTAGGTCAATATTCATGCCAACAGCAAATACGTAGGCATGTTCCTCTTTAATATTGCATACATCTGCATAGAGTGTCAGTCGGTTTTAGTCACACGGGTGACAGGGAAATTAAGTATTCATCTACTCACCACTACAGGATTCAAGTGAAGTTTTCTGCTGAATTTGCTGCAAAAGAAGAGACAGAGAAAGTTCACATCTTCTAAACGCTCCAATAAAATTAATTAGCCTTGTGTTATAATGAACGGCACAATGTCACACAGCCAAACTGACCTTCTCACATTGCATATGTCAGAGGAAAAAACAGCTGACAGCAAGGAACCAGACAGCCTTGCCTTCTTGTGCCATTATGTGGTAAAAGTCTAATATGAACGAAGACAATTTTCCACTGCTGATATGGTTAAACTTATGGAGGCGGAATGAGGCATGGTTAAATGGTCCTCACCAAATCTGGATTTTTAAAGTACTTTTCTAAAAACTTACTCTCCCTCCATTATGGAGAAGAGTTGCATGAAACAAAGTTTCTCTTTAAAATTCTTAACATCATCACATTTTCCATTCGCTTGACATCAGGTCAAAGTTACACAAAACTTTGTCCGCAACAATGTAAACGTGGCAAATAAAGATGCTACCACTTCACTGCCTTCATTATCATCGGCGTCATTTGGCCATTCTCTGGGAAACTTTAATAACCACAACCGATGTCGCAGATTTCTTATTAAGCATATACAAGATGGCGGGGCGGAAAAGTTTAATATTAATTTTGAAAATTGTTTTAAGATTTTTTTCTTAAATCTGAACATGGCAATATTGACTGTTTTGTCATAAAAAATTCATAATTTTATGATGTAAATGGGGTTCATAGATGCCACAATGGTAAATGAAATTCAAACATTTTGTTTTAACAATTCAAAAAAATATTTAAATATAATAAAATTAAAAATTTTATTTGGATAAATTTCATTTAAAAAATTATTTTTAAAATTAAATTCTTTTTATTATTAGCTTAAACATATTATTGTAAAATTCTGGAATTTTTTTTTGGAAAAAAATTTAACTAAAATTAGTTTATAATCCACGCTTGAAAAATAAATTATTGAAAAATCCACGCTTGAAAAATAAATTATTGAAAAATCCACGCTTGAAAAATAAATTATTGAAAAATCCACGCTTGAAAAATAAATTATTGAAAAATCCACGCTTGAAAAATAAATTATTGAAAAATCCACGCTTGAAAAATAAATTATTTGAAAAATCCACGCTTGAAAAATAAATTATTGAAAAATCCACGCTTGAAAAATAAATTATTGAAAAATCCACGCTTGAAAAATAAATTATTGAAAAATCCACGCTTGAAAAATAAATTATTGAAAAATCCACGCTTGAAAAATAAATTATTGAAAAATCCACGCTTGAAAAATAAATTATTGAAAAATCCACGCTTGAAAAATAAATTATTGAAAAATCCACGCTTGAAAAATAAATTATTGAAAAATCCACGCTTGAAAAATAAATTATTGAAAAATCCACGCTTGAAAAATAAATTATTGAAAAATCCACGCTTGAAAAATAAATTATTGAAAAATCCACGCTTGAAAATAAATTATTGAAAAATCCACGCTTGAAAATAAATAAATTATTGAAAAATCCACGCTTGAAAATAAATAAATTATTGAAAAATCCACGCTTGAAAAATAAATTATTGAAAAATCCACGCTTGAAAAATAAATTATTGAAAAATCCACGCTTGAAAAATAAATTATTGAAAAATCCACGCTTGAAAAATAAATTATTGAAAAATCCACGCTTGAAAAATAAATTATTGAAAAATCCACGCTTGAAAAATAAATTATTGAAAAATCCACGCTTGAAAAATAAATTATTGAAAAATCCACGCTTGAAAAATAAATTATTGAAAAATCCACGCTTGAAAATAAATAAATTATTGAAAAATCCACGCTTGAAAATAAATAAATTATTGAAAAATCCACGCTTGAAAATAAATAAATTATTGAAAAATCCACGCTTGAAAATAAATAAATTATTGAAAAATCCACGCTTGAAAATAAATAAATTATTGAAAAATCCACGCTTGAAAATAAATAAATTATTGAAAAATCCACGCTTGAAAATAAATAAATTATTGAAAAATCCACGCTTGAAAATAAATAAATTATTGAAAAATCCACGCTTGAAAATAAATAAATTATTGAAAAATCCACGCTTGAAAATAAATAAATTATTGAAAAATCCACGCTTGAAAATAAATAAATTATTGAAAAATCCACGCTTGAAAATAAATAAATTATTGAAAAATCCACGCTTGAAAATAAATAAATTATTGAAAAATCCACGCTTGAAAATAAATAAATTATTGAAAAATCCACGCTTGAAAAATAAATTATTGAAAAATCCACGCTTGAAAAATAAATTATTGAAAAATCCACGCTTGAAAAAAAAAATTATTGAAAAATCCACGCTTGAAAAATAAATAAATTATTGAAAAATCCACACTTAAAAATAAATAAATCATTGAAAAATCCACGCTTGAAAAATAAATAAATTATTGAAAAATCCACGCTTGAAAAATAAATAAATTATTGAAAAATCCACGCTTGAAAAATAAATAAATTATTGAAAAATCCACGCTTGAAAAATAAATAAATTATTGAAAAATCCACGCTTGAAAAATAAATAAATTATTGAAAAATCCACGCTTGAAAAATAAATAAATTATTGAAAAATCCACGCTTGAAAAATAAATAAATTATTGAAAAATCCACGCTTGAAAAATAAATAAATTATTGAAAAATCCACGCTTGAAAAATAAATAAATTATTGAAAAATCCACGCTTGAAAAATAAATAAATTATTGAAAAATCCACGCTTGAAAAATAAATTATTGAAAAATCCACGCTTGAAAAATAAATAATTGAAAAATCCACGCTTGAAAAATAAATAATTGAAAAATCCACGCTTGAAAAATAAATCATTGAAAAATCCACGCTTGAAAAAATGTTGGAAAATTTTATTTAAAAATCCACGCTTATAAAAATGTTGGAAAATTTTATTTAAAAATCCACGCTTATAAAAATGTTGGAAAATTTTATTTAAAAATCCACGCTTATAAAAATGTTGGAAAATTTTATTTAAAAATCCACGCTTATAAAAATGTTGGAAAATTTTATTTAAAAATCCACGCTTATAAAAATGTTGGAAAATTTATTTAAAAATCCACGCTTATAAAAATGTTGGAAAATTTTATTTAAAAATCCACGCTTATAAAATGTTGGAAAATTTTATTTAAAATCCACGCTTATAAAAATGTTGGAAAATTTTATTTAAAAATCCACGCTTATAAAAATGTTGGAAAATTTTATTTAAAAATCCACGCTTATAAAAATGTTGGAAAATTTTATTTAAAAATCCACGCTTATAAAAATGTTGGAAAATTTTATTTAAAAATCCACGCTTATAAAAATGTTGGAAAAATTTATTTAAAAATCCACGCTTATAAAAATGTTGGAAAATTTTATTTAAAAATCCACGCTTATAAAAATGTTGGAAAATTTTATTTAAAAATCCACGCTTATAAAAATGTTGGAAAATTTTATTTAAAAATCCACGCTTATAAAAATGTTGGAAAATTTTATTTAAAAATCCACGCTTATAAAAATGTTGGAAAATTTTATTTAAAAATCCACGCTTATAAAAATGTTGGAAAATTTTATTTAAAAATCCACGCTTATAAAATGTTGGAAAATTTTATTTAAAAATCCACGCTTATAAAAATGTTGGAAAATTTTATTTAAAAATCCACGCTTATAAAAATGTTGGAAAATTTTATTTAAAAATCCACGCTTATAAAAATGTTGGAAAATTTTATTTAAAAATCCACGCTTATAAAAATGTTGGAAAATTTTATTTAAAAATCCACGCTTATAAAAATGTTAAAAAATTTTATTTAAAAATCCACGCTTATAAAAATGTTGGAAAATTTTATTTAAAAATCCACGCTTATAAAAATGTTGGAAAATTTTATTTAAAAATCCACGCTTATAAAAATGTTGGAAAATTTTATTTAAAAATCCACGCTTATAAAAATGTTGGAAAATTTTATTTAAAAATCCACGCTTATAAAAATGTTGGAAAATTTTGTTTAAAAATCCACGCTTATAAAAATGTTGGAAAATTTTATTTAAAAATCCACGCTTATAAAAATGTTGGAAAATTTTATTTAAAAATCCACGCTTATAAAAATGTTGGAAAATTTTATTTAAAAATCCACGCTTATAAAAATGTTGGAAAATTTTATTTAAAAATCCACGCTTATAAAAATGTTGGAAAATTTTATTTAAAAATCCACGCTTATAAAAATGTTGGAAAATTTTATTTAAAAATCCACGCTTATAAAAATGTTGGAAAATTTTATTTAAAAATCCACGCTTATAAAAATGTTGGAAAATTTTATTTAAAAATCCACGCTTATAAAAATGTTGGAAAATTTTATTTAAAAACCCACGCTTATAAAAATGTTGGAAAATTTTATTTAAAAACCCACGCTTATAAAAATGTTGGAAAATTTTATTTAAAAATCCACGCTTATAAAAATGTTGGAAAATTTTATTTAAAAATCCACGCTTATAAAAATGTTGGAAAATTTTATTTAAAAATCCACGCTTATAAAAATGTTGGAAAATTTTATTTAAAAATCCAAGCTTATAAAAGTGTTGGAAAATTTTATTTAAAAATCCAAGCTTATAAAAATGTTGGAAAATTTTATTTAAAAATCCACGCTTATAAAAATGTTGGAAAATTTTATTTAAAAATCCACGCTTATAAAAATGTTGGAAAATTTTATTTAAAAATCCACGCTTATAAAAATGTTGGAAAATCTTGTTTAAAAATCCACACATGTACAAATTTTGAAATTTGAAAATTCACGCTTGTAAGAATGTTGGAGTTTTTAATTTTGTTTAAAAATCCAGGCCTGAAAAAAATTTAAAAATATTTTTTTTTTAATTTAATATTATAAATTAATATTAATCCACACTGGTATTTTTTTTTTTAATTTCATAAAAACACACATGTTTATGTTTAGATATTTGACTTTTCATTTTCCTTTAAAGGATTTACTGTCAACACCCATCATTAATAATTTATTTTTGTTTTGAAGCGGAACTTTTTTCATTCATTTCTCTATTAATTTATATTTATTGTTTCAATCTAACCCAATAGTTTACTAACTGCAACGATTTTAATGCGACTTTTTTCTTATTTTTACACAACCCACCTACCAAATGAAGAAAATAACATTGGTGGCAATAACGACTTGAAGTTTGTTACAAAACTTCAGTCATATTAATTTGAAAGATGGTTATGGTGGTTTCATAAAACTTATATGAAAACAGGAGTTAAACTTTGTGATAACCTCCAGGCGCGGCTATGGCAACACACACAAACTCACAAGGATAGTTTCTTCTACTGTTCTCCACCTTGATAGTTATATAGAATGACAAATATGTTTGTAAAAACTATATCATATTAAGGTTGGAACTGTTTATGTGGGGATGTGTACAGAGAATGGGGAGATGAGATTTTCCATTGCAAAGGTGTTAACTAACAAACAAAAAACTTTATCATTTATCCTTACTTGTTGTTCGAAGACATCAATTTTGTATATGAAAGATTAGGGAAAATTGTTAAACTTCTCAACTAACAAAACAACAAAGTTCGTCTTTCAACAAATATATTTTTGCAAACAGTAATAACTTGTTTTTAACGACAACAACAGCGCCCAAAGCATTACATGCAAGATGTGTATTCAAACCATTATCCACTGTAGCAGGAAATGCATGCAGAACCGCAACAAAACCTCAAAACAACTCCATAACTTATATTTTAAAGCGAAAAAATATCATAAATTAGTTATAAATAAGTTTCATTGAAAAAAACAACAATTGTGATGATGTAATTGAAAGTTTTGTGGAATTTTCATAAATATCACATAAGCTGGTGAATGAAAAGTAAATAAAAATAGCTGATTTCAATTTTGCGTAATTTAAAAAATGTTTTGAATGGATTTAAAAAAAACATTTTTTAATTAACTTGGATTTTTTAAAAAATATTTTCTCAATAAACGTGGATTTTTTAAAAAATATTTTCTCAATAAACGTGGATTTTTTAAAAAATATTTTCTCAATAAACGTGGATTTTTTAAAAAATATTTTCTCAATAAACGTGGATTTTTTAAAAAATATTTTCTCAATAAACGTGGATTTTTTAAAAAATATTTTCTCAATAACCGTGGATTTTTAAAAAAATATTTTCTCATAAACGTGGATTTTTTAAAAAATATTTTCTCATAAACGTGGATTTTTTAAAAAATATTTTCTCAATAAACGTGGATTTTTTAAAAAATATTTTCTCAATAAACGTGGATTTTTTAAAAAATATTTTCTCAATAAACGTGGATTTTTTAAAAAATATTTTCTCAATAAACGTGGATTTTTTAAAAAATATTTTCTCAATAAATGTGGATTTTTTAAAAAATATTTTCTCAATAAACGTGGAATTTTTAAAAAATATTTTCTCAATAAACGTGGATTTTTTAAAAAATATTTTCTCAATAAATGTGAATTTTTTAAAAAATATTTTCTCAATAAACGTGGAATTTTTAAAAAATATTTTCTCAATAAACGTGGATTTTTTAAAAAATATTTTCTCAATAAACGTGGATTTTTTAAAAAATATTTTCTCAATAAACGGGGATTTTTTTTAAAAAATATTTTCTCAATAAACGTGGATTTTTTAAAAAAACATGTTTTCAATGAACGTGGATTTTTTAAAAAACATGTTCTCAATGAACGTGGATTTTTTAAAAAACATGTTCTCAATGAACGTGGATTTTTTAAAAAAATATTTTCACAATAAACGTGGATTTTTTAAAAAACATGTTCTCAATGAACGTGGATTTTTTAAAAAATATTTTCTCAATAAACGTTGATTTTTTAAAAAATATTTTCTCAATAAACGTGGATTTTTTAAAAAATATTTTCTCAATAAACGTGGATTTTTTAAAAAATATTTTCTCAATAAACGTGGATTTTTTAAAAAATATTTTCTCAATAAACGTGGATTTTTTAAAAAAATATTTTCTCAATAAACGTGGATTTTTTAAAAAAATATTTTCTCAATAAACGTGGATTTTTTAAAAAAATATTTTCTCAATAAACGTGGATTTTTTTAAAAAATATTTTCTCAATAAACGTGGATTTTTTAAAAAAATATTTTCTCAATAAACGTGGATTTTTTAAAAAAATATTTTCTAAATAAACGTGGATTTTTTAAAAAAATATTTTCTCAATAAACGTGGATTTTTTAAAAAAATATTTTCTCAATAAACGTGGATTTTTTAAAAAATATTTTCTCAATAAACGTGGATTTTTTTAAAAAATATTTTCTCAATAAACGTGGATTTTTTAAAAAATAGTTTCTCAATAAACGTGGATTTTTTAAAAAATAGTTTCTCAATAAACGTGGATTTTTTAAAAAATAGTTTCTCAATAAACGTGGATTTTTTAAAAAATAGTTTCTCAATAAACGTGGATTTTTTAAAAAATAGTTTCTCAATAAACGTGGATTTTTTAAAAAATAGTTTCTCAATAAACGTGGATTTTTTAAAAAATAGTTTCTCAATAAACGTGGATTTTTTAAAAAATAGTTTCTCAATAAACGTGGATTTTTTAAAAAATAGTTTCTCAATAAACGTGGATTTTTTAAAAAATAGTTTCTCAATAAACGTGGATTTTTTAAAAAATAGTTTCTCAATAAACGTGGATTTTTTAAAAAATAGTTTCTCAATAAACGTGGATTTTTTAAAAAATAGTTTCTCAATAAACGTGGATTTTTTAAAAAATAGTTTCTCAATAAACGTGGATTTTTTAAAAAAATAGTTTCTCAATAAACGTGGATTTTTTAAAAAATAGTTTCTCAATAAACGTGGATTTTTTAAAAAATAGTTTCTCAATAAACGTGGA
This sequence comes from Musca autumnalis, assembly GCF_047663935.1. NCBI lineage: Eukaryota > Metazoa > Arthropoda > Insecta > Diptera > Muscidae > Musca > Musca autumnalis. The sequence goes on from NW_027411755.1 coordinate 28,402,306, forward strand.
TTTTTTAAAAAATATTTTCTCAATAAACGTGGATTTTTTAAAAAATATTTTCTCAATAAACGTGGATTTTTTAAAAAATATTTTCTCAATAAACGTGGATTTTTTAAAAAATATTTTCTCAATAAACGTGGATTTTTTAAAAATATTTTCTCAATAAACGTGGATTTTTTAAAAAATATTTTCTCAATAAACGTGGATTTTTTAAAAAATATTTTCTCAATAAACGTGGATTTTTTAAAAAATATTTTCTCAATAAACGTGGATTTTTTAAAAAATATTTTCTCAATAAACGTCTGTCCGTCTGTTGTAATCACTCTAGCGTCCGCAATAATTGAGATAGAGTGCTGAAATTTTGCACCCGAGGGTCTTTTTTCCATAGGCAGGTCAAGTTCGCAGATGGGTTATATCGGTCCACTTTTTGGTATAGCCCCCATATAACGGTACCTCCGGATTTGAGGTATTTTGACGTTCTTCGCCACATTTGCAGACCGAATTAGCTATAATTTGGCACATAGGGTTCCTAGTGATCAACAAACTTATATCCCAAAGGATATGGGCATAGGTCCATGTTTTGGTATAGTGCCCATATAACGGTACCTCCCGATTTTCGGTATTTTGAGAATTTTAGCCACAATTTTTAACCGAACTATCAGCAATTTGACATTTCAGGTTCTCAGTGGTCATGAAACATCTCCACCAAACATCGTCAACATAGGTCCATGTTTTGGTATAGCCCCCATATAACGGTACCTCCCGATTTTCGGTATTTTGAGAATTTTAGCTAAAATTTTTAACCGAACTATCAGCAATTTGACATTTCAGGTTCTCAGTGGTCATGAAACATCTCCACCAAACATCGTCAACATGTTTTGGTATAGCCCCCATATAACGGTACCTCCCGATTTGCGGTATTTTGAGAATTTTAGCCACAATTTGTAACCGAAATATCTGCAATTTGACATTTGAAGTTCTCAGTGGTCATGAAACATCTCCACCAAACATCGTCAACATAGGTCCATGTTTTGGTATAGCCCCCATATAACGGTAACTCCCGATTTTCGGTATTTTGAGAATTTTAGCTAAAATTTTTAACCGAACTAGCTGTAATTTGCCATTTCAGGTTCTCAGTGGTCATGAAACATCTCCACCAAACATCGTCAACATAGGTCCATGTTTTGGTATAGCCCCCATATAACGGTAACTCCCGATTTTCGGTATTTTGAGAATTTTAGCCACAATTTGTAACCGAAATATCTGCAATTTGACATTTGATGTTCTCAGTGGTCATGAAACATCTCCACCAAACATCGTCAACATAGGTCCATGTTTTGATATAGCCCCCATATAACGGTATCTCCCGATTTTCGGTATTTTGAGAATATTAGCTGCAATTTTTAACCGAACTAGCTGTAATGTTCGGTATTTTGAGAATTTAGCTACAATTTTGTCTATTCAAAAATAATCGTCAATATAGGTCCATCTTTTGGTATATCCCCCCATATAACTGTACCTCCCGATTTTCGGGAATTTTCAGTGGTCACGAAATTTCTTCACTAAAATTCGTCAACATGGGTCCATTTTTGAGGGTCTACCATGTTTTGATGAAACTACCCTCAATTTGACTCTTGAAGTTCCCTGCAGCTATAAAACTTTTCCGCCAAAAAAAATTAATGATAGGTTGACTCTTTTTATATAGCCCCGTAGGTGGTACCTTTCACCTAGCTGAACACATTTTTTTAGATTAGTTCAGATAACACTGTGCAACAAAATGGAGGTGAAAGCCTGGGGCATTGAAAATTCCTCTTGGGGAAGAAAGGCCTTGGTGAGTATATTATGAACCCCGAAGGACAGATCCGCCGTGAGTCGAACTTCCGCCTTATGGCGTGATGAAATTTTTGTTAGAGACCCTGTGGGCCATCAGGAATTAGCGTTATATCTTTGTTTACTGTTGCTTAAGTGCTCTACAAAAACAACAAACAAAGATATAATGCTTATTCATGATGGCTTACAGGGTCTCTTGCAAAAATTTCATCACGCCATAACGCGGAAGTTCGACTCACGGCGCATCTGTCCTTCGGGGTTTTTAATATACACACACCAAGGGCTTTCATCTCCAAAAGGAATTATCTCTTGCCCAACATTTGTGTTCACAGTGTAATTTAAGCAATAGCGGAGGCAGTAGGAGTCTATCCATTGTCGAAAAGTTGTTCCACCTAAAATTGTGAAATGACCCTAATTATTCCATTTCAATTAAGACTATTTTATGGTGGAGGGTATAGAAAGTTCGGCCCGGCCGAACTTAACGACTTTTTACTTGTTATACCCTCAGCCTTTAGGCTAAAGAGGGTATTTACACTTTGATACGACCAAAAATGTGCCTCATCGAAATAATGGTTTTAGACCCCAAGTATGTTTGTACGATATCCGTTTCAGACAATTTTGAGTAGATCTAGCAATGTCCGTCCGTCTGTCTGTCTGTCTGTCTGTCTGTCTGTCCGTCTGTCTGGCTGGCTGGTGCGCACGATAACTCTCGAACGGATCAAACGATTCGGTTCAAATTTTGGGTATCGAAATATTTTGTCCAGATTTGATTTAAGTTCGAAGATAGACCATATAGGTCCACTCCTTCAGGTACCTCCCCCACAAAAGTTCTAAAATGTTCGGAAAATTTGTGGGCACGATAACTCTTGAAGGAAGTAACCGATTTGGTCCATGCTTTGCACATCGTGAAATTTCTAACAGACTTAGATGAGGTTCCAATATGGACTTAATCGTCCAACTGCTTCGGGTACCTCCCACACAAAATTTTGGATAAGTTCAGTTTAGGACTAGCTCCCGAATCGCTTAGATTTTTGTTGCAACAACTTGTATTCACCTCCCCCCATACGAGGGTATAAGTTTCATCAGGTGCAAGTCCATACTTCCTGAGAAAATGGCCGGAAAGTTGCAAAAAGCCCCTATGACACCTTGTGTAGTGGTTGGAGCGCAAGATAACCCTCCAACGGATCTGTCGATTCGGTCCAAAATTTGGCCTTCGTAATATTTTATCAGAACATAGTTTAAATTCGAAGATGGGCTATATCGGTCCACTCCTTCAGGTACCTCCCCCACAAAACTTCCAAAATGTGCGGAAAAATTTTGCGCACGATAACTCTTGAAGCGAGTGACCGATAAAATCGATACTTAGCACATCCTAATATATCTTCCAGATATAGATCAGGTTCGAATATGGACTATATTTGTCTACTCCTTCTGGTACCTCTCACACAAAATTTCGGATAAGTTCACTTTAAGACCTGCTCTCGAATCACTTTGATTTTTGTTGAAGCGATTTGTATTCGCTACCTCCATTACGACGGTAAAAGTTTTTTCACGGGCAAGTCCATGTTTCTTGAGAAAACAGTCCTAAAGGTGTAAAAAACCCCTATGTCACCATATGTGGTGGCCGGAGAGCACGATAACTCTCGAACTGTTCAACCGGTTTGGTCCAACATTTGGTCTTCGTCATATTATATCCAAACTTAGTTTCATGGGCCATACCGGTCCACAACTTTCGGTACTTCTCCCCAATATTTAAAAAATGTCTCTAAAATGCTAGGACGATAACACTTGGAATGGGGCAAACAATTTGGTCCAAACTTTGGATCTCCTAATATTTTAGTTTAGCTTCTAAAATGGCCCATATCGGTCCTCCCTAGGGTACCTGCCCTACAAAAGTTCAACATTTGTGTCTTAGTGCAGTTAATTCCTAATCCACATTTTTGTCGGCAAGTTCAAATGTCCAAAAAGTGCCACAAAATTCAGAAGAGACCTTAAATACAGTCGATCTGTCGGAGGTGGAAGTTTCGCTTCACATTGGCTGAGGGTATCTATCTGTCGGCAAAGCCGACTGACACTTTTTTACTTGTTTTTATTAAATTTTAGCGATGTTTCAAATTGTCTTTGTATGTGTTACGCTCTTAGTCTATTACTACCATGTATGTGTGTGTTTACTGCCGCATCTATATCTTTTTAGTTAATTTCTTAATGTCTGTTATTCTGTTCTGTTTACCTAACATCATCTCTATCCCTCTCGTTACAGGTGGCGTGGATGCATTTCGAACAGAGTGCCATATTGACCGTACATAATCATGTAATTACACGTAATCCCCGCATTAGTGTCACCCATGATAAACATGACAAACATCGTACATGGTTCTTACACATTAATAATGTCCAGGAGGAGGATCGTGGCAGATATATGTGTCAAATAAATACGGTGACAGCAAAAACACAATATGGCTTTGTTAAAGTTGTTGGTAAGTTAATGTTTTGAATTCAATAGCGTTTGCATAGTTGTTTGTTTAAGATATGTATGTAATGGGGAGGAAAGTTTAATGTTAATGCTTTGAGATGGCTTTAAGGGGGTACTTGTTGGGGGTGGAATTATAATGAACTTATTGAGGGTTAATTAGATAGAAACGATAAGTACCAGGACCATGTCATAGCTGGCATGACCAACAGTCTAAATTTTTGCTAAAAATGCAGTGTTTGCTTTTATTTGGGTTCTGGGTTTTGAAATTGTTGTGATTTTTTGGAATATTTTTCATGGCAATTTATTTATTTTTTTTTTTTTTAAATAATGGCCGGGGCCATAAACACATTTCGCAGTCTTTTCTCAACGTGTATTTGTGTGGAAAATAAAAATAACACCCGTTAAAGGTAGTGAGTTAAAAGCTAAATTTTTCACTGAAGAAAAGGGCGAACAGACCAAAGATATATTTTACGAGCGCTTAGAAGAAACATTTGACCGTTGCCCTGCCCATGACATTAAATCATTCTAGGCGATTTTAATGCCAAAATTGGAAAGGAGAATATCTTTGGCCCAACAGTCGGGAAATTCAGTCTCCACAGTGAAACATCTGACAATGGTATGAGGCTGATAGACTTTGCAGCTGCAAAAAACATGGTAGTTAGCAGTACCAGATTTAATCATCTCGATATTCATAAGGGCACCTGGCTGTCTCCAGATCAAAGAACAAGTAATCAAATTGATCATGCTGTGATAGATGGAAGACATTCATCCAGCGTGTTGGATGTACGATCGTTCCGAGGCGCAAACATTGATTCGGACCACTACGTTGTTGCAGCAAAGGTACGTACCCGTCTAAACGTTGCAAATAAAGCACGAACAGACACAACGCGGAAGTTGGACATCGGTAAGCTGCAAACACAACAGATAGCCACAGCATATTTCACTCAACTAGCCCAATTGCTAAATCAAAGCACTCCTCATCCCGATAACATATCAGCGCAATGGCAAAGCATTGCCCACTCGATGCAAACAGCCGCAAAATCCATACTTGGATACCAGAGACCTCCACCAAGGAATCCATGGTATGATCAGGAGTGTCATGCTGCCACCGAAGAGAAAAATGCGCCATATAGGGCTACTTTACAATCCGTAGCAACGCGTAGCGCACGAGAGAGATACAGGGAGAAAAAGGAGAGAGGAGAAACGTCTTTTCCGCAGGAAAAATAGAAAGATGGAAAAGCGGGAGTGTGAAAAAATCGAGATGTACAGGAGCCAGAATGAAGTCCGAAAATTCTACCAAAGAGTCAAGCATCAAACTGATGGCTTTGGTACAGGCACATCCTCCTGTAGAGACCAGCAAGGTAATTTGGTAACTGATACAGATAGTGTACTCAGGATATGGAAAGAACATTTTTCAAAACTGTTGGTATCCAATAGCAGCGAAGACGACGAAGATACCAGAGTCCCAATCCCAGAAGATGGTATTGAATGTATACCGCCCAGCCAAGATAAGGTAAAGACAGCAATAAATCGGCTGAAGAATAATAAGGCAGCAGGAGCCGATGGCTTACCAGCCGAGCTGTTCAAAACCGGAGGCGACACGCTGGTAAGGTGTATTCATCGGCTAGTTAGCACCATCTGGTAGGAAGAACGAGTACCCGACGATTGGAACCTGAGTATCCTGTGCTCCGTCCACAAGAAGGAAGATAAGACTGTATGCTCTAACTATACGGGGCATAAGTCTACTCCCTATTGCCTACAAGATCGTGTCAGGGATATTGTGCAAACGACTAAAGCCTATGGTCAACGAGATAATTGGACCATACCAATGCGGCTTTAGACCTGGCAAGTCCACCATTGACCAGATGTTTACCCTGCGGAAATCCTGGAGAAGACCCAAGAGATGCAGATCGACACCTACCACCTTTTTGTCGATTATAAAGCAGCCTTCGACAGCCCGCTGCGTTCAAAGGTATTCCAAGCCATGTCTGAATTTGGTATCCCCGCAAAGCTCATCCGGCTTTGTAAAATGACTTTAACTGGCACGAGGTCCTCAGTTAAAATAGGAAAGAACCTCTCCGAAGAGTTTGGTACCAAAAAAGGTTTCAGAAAAGGAGACAGCCTTTCGTGTGACCTCTTCAACATCCTGCTGGAAAAGGTTATACGAGAGGCAAACGTCAAAAGAAGTGGCACAATCTACACCAATAGTCACATGTTACTTGCTTATGCTGATGATATAGACATCATGGGCCGATCAGTAAAAGAAGTAACTGATACCTTTATGAAGGTCGAAGGAGAATCTGCTAAAGTGGGTCTGGCGGTAAACGGTGAGAAGACCAAGTTGATGGTGTCGACGCGCAATGCATCCATTGAGCTCGGACCGACTGTGGATGTTGGTTCCTATAATATTGAGGTAGTAAAAGACTTCGTCTACCTCGGCACCTCTGTAAACACAACAAACGACATCAGTTGTGAAATAAAAAGAAGAATTGTATTGGCCAACAGATGCTACTTTGGTTTAAGTAAGCAGTTAAAAAACAAAGCCACATCTCGTCAAACAAAAATAACGCTCTACAAAACACTGATACTACCCGTGCTGATGTATGGCTCCGAAGCCTGGGTACTTGCGCAAGCAGACATGGCAGTGCTTGGTGTGTTTGAGAGAAAAATTCTTCGAAAGATCTACGCACCAATCTGCGTTGACGGTGAATATCGACGTCTCATGAACCACGAGCTGTATCTGCTATACAACGACATCAATATTGTTAAACGTGTCGAGATGCAGCGATTGCGTTGGCTAGGCCATATCAAAAAGGCGTATAAATACGGACCGCTTGGCGGTCAGCTCGCAGTATAAAGGTGAACAAAGAAAAAACTTCAATGAGAAGTTTTTCTTTGGCAGCCTAACACAACTCCGACGAAAGTGTTTGCGAAACACACCAAACCTTTTCCCACTGCTATGTGTCGTCAAATTTCGACGAATGCACATAACAAAATGTAGTTGGTAGCTTGTCGCAGCCAACCATACAAACGGTGCCAGTGTTTCTCAAATCGAACATTGGTGGCGTCGTTTTTTATTGGGATAGCTAATACAGTTTTGTTTTTCAAAATAGTCTGGCTCAATCCCATTGTTGTTGTTTTATTATACTAAAACAACTAATTTATTAGTGGAAAAAGGTTGGCATTGTTCGTCGAAATTTGACGACACATAGCAGTGGGAAAAGGTTTGGTGTGTTTCGCAAACACTTTCGTCGGAGTTGTGTTAGGCTGCCAAAGAAAAACTTCTCATTGAAGTTTTTTCTTTGCTCACTTTTATACTTCGAGCTGACGATTGATGTTTGGGTATAAAAAGTTTCTTGTTGAAGAAGTTATTGAAAAAAAACTTCGGTGGAGAAACAAGAAACAAGGGAACTGATGAGATCCAGTGGCGTGGATCGAAACTAGTCTTCCTTGACTTACCCCTTGGCGAACAATGCCAACCTTTTTCCACTAATAAATTAATTGTTTTAAAATAATAAAACAACAACAATAGGATTAAGCCAGACTATTTTGGAAAATAAAATATTTTTAAACGTAGATTTTTTAAAAAAAAATTTTAATTTTTAATATATTTTTATTGTGGATTTTTTAATTTTGTTTTTTTTATTTTTTAATTTTAATTTTTAACAATTTTGGATTTCTTTACAGTGTTTTATTTAAAAAAAAAATATTTTTTTAATAATAGTGTATTTTTTAAGAATTTTTACCCAACACCACTATTTAGGGAGGGTATTATAAGTTGGCTTTGGCCCAAAAATTTGTAACAATAAAAAGCTGGATTATTCGTTATTACAATTTAAATAATACAAGTAGAAAAGTATCAGTCGGCTTTGCCGACAGAGATATAACCTCAGCCAATTAATTGAAACTTTTTTTTTTTAAATGTATGTGTGCATTTAAAAGGGTTGCAGAATTTTGGGCATATGAACTTGTCGGCAAAAATAAGAATTTGAATTAAACCTCAAAAGATTGGGGGGAGTCATTCCTCTCTATAGATATCGCGCCCGCCAATCATTTTAGTTGTTCACAATATAACTTATAGCTTTGGACAATTATATCCGCAAACATGGACATGCCCACGAAAACCATGTTATCGCTGTTAGCAGGGCCGCAAAGCGTACATTGGGTAAAAATTTCCAAAGGGCCCTCGAAATCCAAGATTTTTGGAAAATTATTTTTTAAAAATCCAAGAATTTTAGAAAAATATTCTTTAAAAAATCCACGATTTTTTGGAGAAATATTCTTCAAAAAAATCCATTATTTTTGGGAAAATATTTATTAAAACATTCCTGAATTTTGGAAAAATGTTATTTAAAAAATCCACGATTTTTGAAAAAGTATTCTTTAAAATATCTACGATTATTCAAAAAATTTTTTTTTTATTTTAATTTATGTGTCCAATTATTTTGCAAAACATTTTTTACAAACATAATAAAGCAGACACAAACTGAGAAAAAAGACAAGTGAGAAACACAAAAAAGCATGAGAGCAGTGAGAGTGCATGACATTTAACTTTAATACAGAGTGAGGCAGAGAAAATTTTTGGGTCTTTCTTGTGCTCTCAATGAGCGTAAATTTGTTGTTGTTCACAACGTGTTAGCATCAATGGTGCACAAGAAGAGAATGCTATTTTGGGTTTTTGTATGGGAAAGAGAGTTGTAGTTAACTTTTTCGTAAAGACGCGTGCATGGCTGGTTAGCATCTACACAGGCTGTGAGCGATAACAAATTTACGCTCACTTAGAGCATATGGGCTCTCTTGTGAGTCACAATGCCTACCCTTGCTTTAAAATATTGTCAAACAAACAAACACAATTTAGCCAGGCACTCAACTCGAATACGACACTGGCATTATTCAAAAGCTCTATATGTACTAATTTCTTAACAGTAATCTTGGTGGTAACATACAAACTGTTAACTAAACAGTCCTAAAGTGTGCTACAAATTAACTACAAGACGGCCTTTAACAGTTTTTTTTTTGTGTCACCTTGTTGTATTGAATTGGCCGTTACTGACCAATACTTAATACTTATTCAATACATTAAAATTACACCAACACAACCATGCTTGAAGAAAATCAAGGGGACAATACCCAGATAAATTTATTTGCTGATAATGATATTATCATTCGCCCCCCCAAAGCACCTAAGCGTGATAGAGAGAGTTTTATACATCGTACGTATGGGAACTCCACTAATACTCCAAGATCGACAGACTCACCTTTCCGCGCTATGCAGATGCTCGACAAACGTTTTTCCAAACTAAGCGATCGACTCTTGAATAAATTTAAAACCATGTTACAAGAGACGGAGGATCGAATTTTAAAAGAGCTCGACAGAAAACTAAATGACATCCGAACAGATTTCAACGAGCTTAATGAGCGTGTTTCACGTTTGGAAAAAGGCTCGGAAGAAATGGCTCAAATGAAATCCGAAATTGATGATCTAAGAATGCAATTGCTCAGACAAGAAAATTCCCATGTTGCCTCAGAGATTCGTGTAAATGGAATACCTTATCAACACGATGAAAACTTGCTGGAAGTGTTTACCAACATTTGTGACTCCATGAACTTGTCAAAACTTCGAGTAAAATCGATTCATCGCCTGCAAAACAGGAATAACACCAAGAAACAGAACTCGCCGGATGGCGTTAGTCTTGTAAAATTTATGAATCCTTACGACAAAAACTTCTTCTTGAAATCTGTCGCTGCTTTCAAAAAATTAAATAGCAATGGCCTTATGCTTAATTCAATTGGATTCAGGTCAAACTCACAATTCTATATAAACGAAAACATATCGAACGCCAATTATCAATTACTCCAAGATGCAATTCATCTGAAGAAAAAGGGTCTCATCAAACCCGCATACACATTTCGTTGTCTGGTTTACATCAAACGCATTAACTGCAATGAGCCCATATGCGTTTTTATACCCTACACCACTATGTGGAAAGGGTATTATATGTTTGTTTTGGGAAAAATTCATGTAACACCGCGAAATATTCGTCGGAGACCCCCAATGTGGTATACCAATCTTCATATCTCGGCGAGATAAAGCGATTTTGAGATGTGTGTCCGTCCGTCCGTCCGTGTGTCCGTCTGTCCATTATAAATTGTAATCAAACTCCAGGCCGCAATTATGGACCGATCGTCACGAAATTTGGTATGGAGGTCGGTTTCACATCAGAATAGATCGCTATTTTAATTGGTGATGATCGTGAAATATTTAGCGGGTGAAATGGACCAAAAACATAATTTTTATCCGATTTTGTAGCTGCTCTATAGGTCGCAATAATAGTCCGATCGCCTCGAAATTTTAAATAAGGTAAGAGTGTATAACAAAGAAGAAGTTTGCAATTTGAGATGACGATCAGATAATATTTAGAGGGTTAAATTGACCACAACTTTTGTGTGAAAATTGTGAAAATTTTTAATAAACAGCTTATATCTTTGTTCCTGAAAGACACATTCCCCACTCGTGAGTTATATATGGAAGACGATCTCTTGACCTTTCAATTGATGTCAATTATGTTGATGTACGTGATCAGATAACAGAGTTACAGCTTAATATATCCAGTTTTTTGTTTGTAGTGTAATCATAAACACGGTAGAGGTCGCAATTATAGCTCAATAGTCACGAAATTTTGCACGAGGTAAGAGTTTAGGTTGAAGAAAATGCCTATAATTTTGCATGATGATCTGATATTATTTAGCGGTTGACATACACCATTACTTTTGTATGAAAAATATACAAATTTTATTTTTGGTTCATATTTTGATTCCTGTAGGGCATATACCGGCAAAGTAGCCTACATATGGAATAATAACTACTGATCTTTCCCCTGATGCAAATTGCAATAATGTGTCTGCTAGATAACACACCTACTGCCTGATATATACTGTGTCTTGTGCAGAGAATCACAATTTCCTCCCATGCTACAAATTGTCTCTATCATGACAGAGAAATTTTCAGTTCAGTTGTCAAATTGGATTTTAATACAAATATTGCAACATGGGGTCGCCTCGCCACCTATTTTATACCTCAGGATTTAGGGTAAAGGGGATACAAACAAAATACGACCAAATATGTGTCTCATCGAAATATTGGTTTTAGACCCCAAGTGTATTTGGACGAAATTCGTTTCAGACTGAGCAATCGATTTGCTCCAAACTGTTCATATATTATTATTCCTTCCAGATATAGATCGGATAAGACTATATTGGTCCTTAGGGTGCCTCCCACACAAAATTCGGAAAAGGGAAATTTAAGAGTCCTCTCGAATCGTTTTGAATTTTCTTCAGCAGATTGTACTTGCGCCGCAAAACCGCAAGGTAACTCTCAAGGGAATTTTCCGATTGGTCTAGACTTTACACATCGTAACATTTCATCCAGTCATGTGTCAGGTCGGAATATGAACTATATCGGTCCGTCCTTCGAGGATCTCCCACACAAAATTTGGGAAAAGTGCAGTTTGAGGACCCGTATCGGATCTATTTGATCATTATTTTCCTTTTTTGAAGAAGAAGAAGAATGCTCTTTTTACGGTCCCTATTCTGGTCCCTTTCCCGGGGTAAGTCATACTTCCAGAAGTTCCAAAATCCCCTGCCGGCTCCAACTAAAATTACAAATCTGAAAAAATACTTCTCAAACTTTCCCAAAACTCAGAAGTTAGCTTACTAAAATTGATTTGGTAACGTTTCAAAAGTGCACAATTTTTGGACGATAGATCTTTAATAAACTCGCAATGGTAGTCGATTCCATAATCGATATTGGTAGTCGATTCCATAATCTCGCAACGGTAACAACAAACGATCTTTAAAAAAGAGAACAACAAATAATAGGTATAGAATTTGTGGATTCCTTATGGAGCGAAAAAATAAACCTTGAAACCACATCACTGGGAGAGTGGTTTCGAATAATTCTATAGAATGTTGTGAGTATCTTCAAATGTACATACTGCTCAAAGGTGCATCCAAGGAATTCTCTTACCCTTAGAGAGATATGATCATAACGGCGAAGACCAAAAATGAAGCGAATAATTCTATTGAAGACAAGTTCAATCTTATTCATATTATACAGTTGTGTGCATGATATTAGTTCAATACAATAGTTAATTTGAGACATTAGGAATGCATGAGCAATTGTGCATCTAACTCTAACAGGAAGATGGAGACCACAGTTGTAAAATTTCCTCAAAGCTAAGGTTACTCTCATTGAAACGTTATCAATGTGAGAGTGGAAGTCTAATTGTTCATCTATTATTACTCCTAAACATTTAATAGAAGAAACAAAGTTGACCACAGAACCCGAAATAGCCAACGTTGGACATTCTATAATACGATGGCCAGTGCGAAAAATTATCGCCTTTGATTTGCCACTATTTAACAAGACATCATTATGAGTCATCCAGTCAGAGAGGCTAGAAAGTATCAAATTTATTCTAGCTTCAGACAGAATGTTGTTATTGGCATCGGAAAATAGCAATTGAACATCATCTGCATAAAGGTAAGGCTTGACTATGCTTAGATCTAAAGCATTCACACAGTCATTTAAAAACATAATAAAAAGTATTGGGACAAGGACCGACCCCTGCGGAACTCCGCAGGAGAGACTCAGAACATTCGATTTTCTTCCTTGAAAGCACACGAACTGTGACCTCTTCAAGAGATACGACCATAGTAATTTACAAGCAGAACCAGAAAAATTAAATTTATGATGAAGTTTGGAAATCAATAACCTGTGGTTTAGATTGTCGAATGCCTTGGATAAGTCCAAAGACACTAGAATTGAATTATGTCCAGAGTTTAAATTAAATCTAACCTCTTCCGTGAGACTCAACAATAAAGAAGATGTACTAAGTCCTGCACGATATGCGTATTGGTAATTATTTAATAGAACATGGTCCGAAAGAAAGCTTAATATTAGAGATTTTAGAATGTGCTCCATAATTTTTGAGAGAGCCGGCAAACTACTTATAGGTCGTAAATTGTCACACTCATAGCTATTTCCCTTTTTAGGGACCGGAACAATGCGGGCAATTTTCCACAAGTCAGGATATGAAGATGTTGTAATTATCATATTACAAAGATGAATAACATGGCTAGAAATAAAGGGAAGAACAATTCGTATGAACTTTATAGAAAAGCCGTCCGTACCAATAGCATTCGATTTGACCTTGGCCACCGCGTTCTCAAAATCATAAATATCCACACCTCGAAATGAAAACCCATTTTCATTATGGAAAAACAACAACATCAACATAAATACCATTATGGTCTAACACAAAGGAACTGTTTACTTCGTCAACATCAACCTCATCTAGGCATTGTTGAATGTTATCTAAACATTTTTTATTCAAAATACTCCACACCTTCTTCTGGTCTGCTCCAGCAAATAAGCTCGAATAATGCTGTCTTCTAAACTTCCTTATCAAAGATTTTAATTTATTCCTGAGCTTGCAATATGATCTTTTGTTATCAGTGGAAGGGTCACTTTGAAATAAGCTATAAGCATAATCACGAGCACGTCTAGCATTCATAACTTCAACTTTTTTCATCCATGGATCTTTATCCGTTTTGATTTTAAACCTCACGACGGGAACAAAAGTAAGCAGAGAAGAGAGTAACGCGTTTAAAATATCAACCTTCTCATGGACGTTGTCACTCCTATAAAAATTTGTAAAATCGAAAGCACTACAATGGCTTATTATAACATTAACATCAGCATCATCATAGTTTTTATATTCTATGTATAAATCAGGTTTCCTTACTGTATAACACAATGATATATAAATCATTGCATGGTGAGATAACGATGGCACACATAGCTGACCACTTAGATTTATGTTATTCGCATCATTTACAAAAAAGTAATCTATCAGTGACGTCGAATTGTGAAAAGAGTCCCAATGTGTTGGGAGTGAATTGTATATAGGTGATATTCCTAATCTGTTACATGTTGACCTTAAGGCCAGAGCATTGTGCGAGTTGAATAAATTCCAGTTAAAGTCTCCCATCATTACTACATGACTGTACCTCATCAGAACATCACCTTGTTGCGATTCAACAGCATCCCAATTCCCGTTGGGCAAGTATGTAACACCAACAAGTATCTTAGGACCACTACCAAAAACTTCCACAAATAATGCTTCAGCGCTCCCATAAGTATCCGTCTAAAACACCTGTTTAAATTTGATACTGTTGGAGATAAGGAGACCAACACCACCACCTCTATTCGATGGTCTATCATTGCGACAAAGAGTGTATCCCTGTACGGAAACAGACCTATTTGATATGTACGGTTTCAACCAGGTCTCAGAAAGACCAAGGATATCAATATTAGATCCAACTAAGATACTTCTTAGTTCATCCATTTTAATAGATCCGTTGGACGGACATATGCTTTGACAATTAACATGAGCTATATTTAAATGTCCTTTCCTTTTTGGGAAAATATACTCTAGCTGAACATCGCCAATAGGCCCTAAGTTACCCCTAGTGATAAAATCCTACCCGAACCTTAAGACATATCGTAACCAATAACAAGATAAAACAATGATATGTTCTCATAGTAGGAAACATTTGTATATACATGGGTATGCAAATTTCATTTAAAAACTTGATTGCTACTAGTATCCAAAAAATAATTGGTTTTAATAATAATAATTTGTACATATAGGTGTATTTGGAAACGTTTTGAATTTCAGCTCCGAAAGAGTCCCAACATTATTCTTGTAAATAGCAAAATTATAATTACAAGAATAAAGTAATCCATTCCATAATAAGATTAAGCAATTCAGAAATGTATAAACAAATCGAAACAGATTGTAGGGACATAATCAATCCATTTAAAAATCTCAATTTTCCCAATTATCAAATATACCAAATTTCATGGTATATATATTTATTTAGGAACCTGATTTTCAAAGACAATTTGAAGATGTAGCAGGAGGGGCTAATCAACTTGAATTTTCCAGTTTTCGAATATTTTTTAGAAATGTAAAATTTATATATTTTTCCACAAACATCCCAGTAAAGACAAGTGAGGCTTCTCTTATATCAATGGATTCATATTAAGTTATTGATATATGACCTAGTTTTTATCGCCGAGTCCGAACGGCGTGTCCTAAGTTGCCACTTGTACAGACTTTTTTCATGGCTGAAATTCTCAGGAAATATCGCCAACATTACTAAGGGGTATTTTGTCACCGTAGACAATTTGATGGGAATCGAACCCGGACATTCAGCGGGCAAGGCGGTTGCACATAGCTAATTCCTACAGGTTGTGGTGTAGGGTATCACATGGTCGGTCCTGTCCGACTGTAGCCTTTGCTTACTTGTTCATCCTAAAGTTATTGATGAGTTTCGGATGGAGAAAGATGTTTCAGGAGCAGAATCACAAAGCTAAATGCCTTATTTTTCATTACTATAATCCTACAATTCAACTCTTTTTCAATTTTTTTTATATATTTTACATTTTGTACTTCTTTAGTTTGTTAATTCTATCTAATTTTTCCAATTTAAATTGTGCTTTATTAACTTTTCGTGCTGCCGATGCTTTTATTGCATGTCATTTTACTCTTATAAATGACTTTGGCTAAGAATAATATAAATTCCAAAGACGTAACCAAGGATATGGTAAGAATATTGGCCAAACAAAAAACAGGCTTAAAATTATGCCATTTCAACTCCCAAAGTCTGGTAAACAAACTTGATGAATTTAGATATATATTTGAGGACTCGGGTCTTGATATTATTTGCATTTCAGAAACATGGCTGTTTTCTTATATTCCTGATGGCTTTATAAGCTTAAATGGTTATACTGTATTCAGATTTGATATGGAAAGGCGAGGAGGGGGCGTTGCCATATTTACAAAGAATAACTTAAAAGCTAAGTTCAAGTTGAAATCTGTCGTTGGCGATCCCATTGAATACGTGTTTGTTGAACTAACTGCTAACAATAAGCACATTCTCATTGGTTGTATTTATCGCCCCAATAACACAGTCGATACACAAAAACTCATTGATGTTTTAGAAAGAGTTACTGTCGGCTACCATGACGTAATTATAACATGAGATTTCAACTCAAATGTCCTTGTCGACACCTCTTTTATAGACAAAATGCTCACACTAAGCCTCATCAACGTTAACAATACGAATCCTACACACTTTTCCTCAACTGCAAATACACTTTTATATCTGTTTTTTTGTCAATAATCCAAACAACATTCAACTATATGATCCGATTTCTGTTTCATGCTTTTCTAAACACGACCTGATATAACTTGCATACAATTTTTCCATACCTGAAGAAGAGGAGACTTATACCTACACATATCGAGACTACAAAAATCTGAACTATTCAGATCTTAACGATAAGATCTGTCAAGTTGACTGGAGTGAGTTATATACACTTGTTACGGTGAATCAACAATTGGATTTCCTTCAACAAAATATTATTTCGATTTATAATATGACGATCCCCATTAAAACCAAAAGAGCAACGTCTAAAACTAAGCCTTGGTTTGATTCCACGATTCAAAAACATATAAGGGCGAGAGAATTGGCGTATTCTAGGTGGAAGAGGTTTAAAACCCCAGAGCTTCATGAGGATTATCAATGAGCAAGAACACTTGTTAATAACCATATTAAAGCAGCAAAAACCTCGTATTTCTCAAATAAATTTAACAGGGCAGCAGACTCTAAAGGCACTTGGAATATTATAAAGGACATAGGCATTGGAAAATCAAAAACTTTCACAGAATACCAGGGAGACATCGATGAACTCAATAAAGCTTTTTTAAGCATACCAACATTACCAGTAGACACATCTTTTTATGGCGTTAGTAATGAGTCTGCGCATAATTTTAATGTAGACCGTTGTTTTGAATTTCGTTGTGTCACGTGCGATTAGGTCTTTAAAAGTTTTAACCAGGTAAAATCGAATGCTATTGGGCTAGATGATATAGATCCAAAATTTATAAGATTAATACTTCCAGAACTTTTACCATATTTTACGTACCTCTTTAATTCTATCCTAACCACAAGTTCATATCCAACAGTATGGAAACACGCAAAAGTAATTCCTGTCCCTAAATCTAATCAGGATTTCCGACCTATTTCTATACTATGCTACATGTCAAAAGTCTTTGAGAAAATATTACATTCTCAAATGACAGAATATCTCCACCGGGAGTCCTTGCTTACTGATAGGCAGGCAGGCTTTCGCCCTAACCACAGCTGTACTACGGCACTTGTAGAGGTGTCAGAATCGATACGAAAGGATGTTGACGATAGTAAGATTAGTTTTCTCGTACTGTTGGATCACTCTAAAGCAGCGATCGGCAGCGTGCCCTTGCTGAGAGTAAAAGAGCATAAATTTCAATGTAAAATGCATGAAAATTACGCTCTTTTGCTCTCAGTAAGGGCACGCTGCCGATCGCTGCTCTAAAGCCTTCGATTGTGTGGATCACCTACATCTTTGCATGAAACTAAGGCGTCTTTTAAATTTCACTTCAACATCTTCAAACCTAATTATGTCCTACCTTAGCAACAGGATACAGTCAGTTTGTTCGGGAACTAAGAAATCAAAGCCGTTATTAGTACCCAAAGGCGTACCTCAGGGCTCACTCATCGGTCCTTTGCTTTTTTCAATATATGCTAACGATCTCCCCCAGCAATTAATATACAGTCAAATAACAATGTACGCTGACGATGTTCAAGTCCTGTTAAGCGGGCCTGTTAAGAATGTCGGTGACACCATTAACAAGCTTAATATTGATATCTCTCGAGTCTCTAACTGGGCTAAAGCAAATGGCTTGTTGTTAAACCCCGGAAAAACAAAATGCTTAATGATACAAAAAAGCAAAAGGTTCAGTCTTCAAAATCCCCCCAATATCAGCATAAACAATCAGAAAATTGATATTGTTTCTAAGGCAAAGAATCTCGGGGTAGTATTTAATAGTTCACTGAGTTGGTCAGATCACATAAATTCTGTTACTGGCCAAACGTATGCTAAGCTACGAGCATTATGGATTGTACATTCGTACACCCCGATTAATATACGCATCCTCATGGCCAAAACATTCCTTGTACCAGGATTGATTTATGGTTGCGAGCTGTTTGCAAACTGCGACTCTATAAGCCTCCGTAAGCTTAACGTTTTTTTCAATAGCATAATACGCTATGTGTATGGTCTGAATAGAAGGCAGCATGTCACCCAAACTGCACTTTCCCTCTACGGATTCAGTTTAAACCCCCTACTCAAAACTAGGGTTTTACTCTTTTTGCACAAAATTATTGTAAGCCAAAAACCTAAATACCTATTTGAAAAGCTCGTTTTTACTCGTTCACCCCGTGGAAGAAAGTTAGTACCATTTAGAAGACAAAGCCTTGTCTCTGAATGGCAATTTTTCATTACCACAATACGTCTTTGGAACACATTACCCCATAATATACAAAGCATCAGCAACGCAATGATATTTAAAAAAACAAATAATCCAATTTTATTCAATATTATTATAAACCAATTTACAAAAATACCTTCACTTTAAATTTTAAATCATTTTTATTTTTATTTGTGATAATTTTTAACATGGATACCTGATGTATATTTATAAATCTACCCTGTAATCATAAGATTTTGTCTTGTTGTGTAGAAAAAACAACCAAAATAAATAAATAAAAAATAAATGCTCAAACAAAAAACCACGATTTTGGAAAAATGTTCTTGAACAAATCCACGATTATATTAAAATATT
Organism: Musca autumnalis; assembly: GCF_047663935.1. Lineage (NCBI taxonomy): Eukaryota > Metazoa > Arthropoda > Insecta > Diptera > Muscidae > Musca > Musca autumnalis. The sequence continues at coordinate 28,421,395 of NW_027411755.1, forward strand.
CCCGATTTTCAAAACAATATTCTTTAATAAATCCACGTTTATTGAGATAAATATTCTTTAAAAATCCAACATTTTTGTAAAAATATTTTTTAAAAATCAAAGATATTTGTAAACATATTCTTTAAAAATCCACGATTATTGGGAAAATTTTGTTAAAAATAAACGATTTTTGAACAAAATATTCTATAAAAAAATCCATAATTTTTGAAACATATTCTTAAACAAAAGTATTCTTCAACAAATCCGCGATTTCTGAAAAAACATCCCTTATAAAACCAGGAATATTGAAAAAATATTCTTTTTTGACACTTCCTGGACATGAAAATGACTTACGGAAACCAGGGATTTTCTCAACTATTGACTGCAAATAGAAATTATTTCTTTTACTTAAATTTGGATCACTTGTACAAAATGTCTGTGCCAAATTAAGAAAGAATATTTTTTGTAAATCGGCAGACTCAAGTTCCAGCTGATTTTGGTGATTTTGAAAATAGGCGTGGTAGACCGCTGATGCAGCTGCAATATTTAGACGAACACCTATAGCTTTGCTAATATTTTGAAATGTTGGATCGGTTGAAGTTGATGTTAAATAATAGGATATGCCAGCATCGTAGGCGTGGATAATATTCCTAGCCAATACAAATCCCAAAGTTGAATATTTTAAGATGGGATATAAGTCTGGGTGATAAATTGGTGGCTGTAGGAGACCGAAGGGTAGTACCAACATATTGCGGTGTTTTTCATAGAAGGGTGTGGCTGAATAACCAATGTTATTGTGAGGGGAATACATGACATGCGTGCGATAGTCAAAACGTTTTAATGATGTGATCATCCGATGTCGTAGTAGGTATAGGTGGTTCATGTAGAAATTATCCGTTTGTAGTTGAGGTATATGGCCAAATAATCGTTTGATGTGGGAATTTTGGACATTTCTAGGTTGATTTCCAACATTTATGGAGATGTTTTTTAAAACTGCTTTGACTACTTCTGTTTTCAGAATCTCAACTAATTGGCGAAAAATTGTTGTTATATCGGAATTCGCTTTCCCTTCATTTGCCTTATAGACATGTAAATAGTATAGAAAAGTTAAAGGTAAATCCAATTTGTGTCGTACCTCTTTTATACACTCCAATTCACTGTAGCCACTGGTACCTTTGTCCTTAAGCAGATATTGTAATAAATTTAGCATTATATAGTTGCATAGCTGCTCTTTCCTTTCCTCTATCCAGTGTTGGCGAAATAAATTCTGAATATATGGCACATCGGAAACGTACATTTTTACATTTTTCTTTGTATGGAGAATTCCAATATTTTTAATATATCTAAAGAAACCTGCAACGTTTCCTCTTTGAAGTCTCACAAAATCCTCTATGCTTTCGAAAAGTAACCTGCGATCCCCTGGGGTTTCTTTGTAGCTTTTACTCACATTATTTAAATCAACCTCAAGAGATTGTAGTTCTATGGCCTCGCTAAACTCCGTTAGTGAATGACGTTCTTTTCTTCTTAATTTTTGTAGCATATTTACAATAATGTCTAAGTCTAAAATATTTTCAGTGGGTTTCGATATTAATATAACAACATCATTTGCCGTCTCCTCAATATGTGCCCTTAGCAAAATATTTCCAAAGCCATAGTCAAACAGCTGTCCTAAAAATGCATAGACATCAAAGTGATCCGCAGGCCATCTTTTCCCATGGGCACCTTCTCGCAAATACCACAATATTGGCCACTCCAAAGTTTTCCCCGGCTTAATAATTTCCAAGTATTCTAGCATTGGATCACTGCCCTTGGCTTTGAGACATGATTGATAATAATTAAATGTGTGGTTAAATACGTTCAATTGTAGCAGTTCATCGGTCATATTGGGGACAATTTTTATTAGTTCCAAATTCGTTTGGTAATCCACCAATTCTTCAACGTTTGAATAGTTGCCATTTTTATGATGTGAAGACCATTTGCCACAGGCGTATTCATAGAAGTTGACACAGGGAAGTTTCTTTGTGTCTATAGAAGAAGTTAGTTGCCTAATATGTTCTTTATCAGCTGCCGAAACTTCCTCCGCTTTTATGATGTTAATAAACAAACTCGACATTTGCATGACAAAGAGCAGCAAATTGTATTTGTGACACATTGTGGGTTTGAAACCTCTTATTTTTTCCACACTATTTGCAGAAATTCTAACTGCTCGTGCCTAGGCTTTAAAACAAACTAAATTTTACGATAATGTGCACGAAGTCTTCCAAAATATTTTGTACAGAAGCTGTTGATAAGAATTTTTGTTTTTTTGACAGATAACAAAAGTCTACTCAAGAGTTGCTCTCTTCTCTTTACAATAAATAAATTAATTACAATAAACAATTTAGAAATTAAAAAAAAATTTGCCGAAGGGGCGCTTTAAGATGTTCAAATCGCCCCAACCTAGTACAAGTAAGCCAAGGCTATAGTCGGACGGGGCCGACCATGTAATACCCTACACCTTTACCCCTGGGAATTAGCTTCCCACATATCAAAATTTATTTATGGAACAAATAAACTTATTGTAAGAAGTAAATTTGTGGATTCTAGTACCGTATCACACCAAGCTTAAATAATAACATAATAATTGTTTCACAAACATCCCAAAAGGGACAACGCTCAATGGTATGGAACCCACAGCTTATCTCCGAGTCCGAACGGCGTGTCCTAACACACCACTTATAGAGTAGTTTTACATGACTAAAATACTCAGAAAATGTCGCAAACCTTACTGAAGGATATTTTGTCCGCCGTTGAAAATTTGATTTTGCCTGGATGGGGAATCATTTTGACAAAAGGCGGCAAAGCGACTCATGCTGCAATGTATGTATAAAAATCCAATTGGACAATTAAAACGTTGGGGCACCATGTAATTTGCAATCATACAACAACTGGGAATGGGAAAATGTTTTTCTCTACACAAAACCCATTTTATATGAAGCAGTAGGCCCGTTATCTAGCAGACACTTTATTGCCATCTTCATCAGGGGGAAGATCAGTAGTTCTACTTTCATATGTAGTCTACTTTGCCAGTAAATGTCTTCCAGGGAATAAAATACACTGTGCAACACGAAAATTATTAACCATATTCTGACACCGCAGCGTGATAAAGAACAAAAATTTCGAACACATATAATCCACCAAACTTCATCTGCAAGGTCTTTATATGTTCTACAAAGTTTTTTATTGAAATCTAAGATAAATTTTTGTAGTTGACGGTACCCTTAATGTTTGGGCGATTCGGTATCTATGGACCATAATCGGAGAAAAAAGTGTAAAAATTTAATATTTTCAAAAGTGTTTTGCTATTTTTACCATTAAGAAGCGTTCATAGACATTTCGCATGTTCCAGAAAGTTGTTTATTGATGTATTTGCTACATTATTGTTTTTTATACCCTCCACCATAGTATGGAGGGTATATTAAGTTTGTCATTCCGTTTGTAACACATCGAACTAATCATTTGCGACCCTATAAAGTATATATATTCTTGATCAGGATAAAATTCTAAGACGATCTAGCCATGTCCGTCTGTCCGTCCGTCTGTCCGTCTGTTGTAATCACTCTAGCGTCCGCAATAATTGAGATAGAGTGCTGAAATTTTGCACCCGAGGGTCTTTTTTCCATAGGCAGGTCAAGTTCGAAGATGGGCTATATCGGTCCACTCTTTGGTATAGCCCCCATATAACGGTACTTCCGGATTTGAGATATTTTGACGTTCTTCGCCACATTTGCAGACCGAATTTGGTACTTAGGGTTCCTAGTGATCACCAAACTTATAGAGGTATAGAGGATATGGGCATAGGTCCACGTTTTAGTATAGTCCCCATATAACGGTACCTCCCGATTTTCGGTATTTTGAGAATTTCAGCCACAATTTTTAACCGAACTATCTGCAATTTGACATTTGAGGTTCTCAGTGGTCATAAAACATCTCCACGAAACATCGTCACCATAGGTCCATGTTTTGGTATAGCCCTCATATATCGCTACCTCGCAATTTTCGGTATTTTGAGAATTTTAACTACAAATTTTAACCGAACTAGCTGTAATTTGCCATTTGAGGTTCTAAGTGGTCATGAAATATCTCCACCAAGCATCGTCAACATAGGTCCATGATTTGGTATGGCCCCCTTATAACCGTACCTCCCGATTTTCGTTATTTTGAAAAGTTCAACCACAATTTTTAACCGAACTATCTGCAATTTGACATTTGAGGTTCTCAGTGGTCACAACACATCTCCACGAAACATCGTCAACATAGGTCCATGTTTTGGTATAGCCCTCATATATCGGTACCTTGCGATTTTCGGTATTTTGAGAATTTTAACTACAAATTTTAACCGAACTAGCTGTAATTTGCCATTTGAGGTTCTCAGTGGTCATGAAATATCTCCACCAAGCATAGTCAACATAGGTCCATGTTTTGGTATGGCCCCCTTATAACCGTACCTCCCGATATTCGGCATTTTGAGTATTTTAGTTACAATTTTTAACCGAACTAGCTGTAATTTGACATTTGAGGTTCTCAATGGTCATGAAACATATCCACGAAACATCGTCGACATAGGTCCATGTTTTGGTATAGCTCCCATATATCGGTACCTCCCGATTTTCATTATTTTGAGAATTTTAGCTACAATTTTTAACCGAACTAGCTGTAATTTGCCATTTGAGGTTCTCAGTGGTCATTAAACATCTCCACCAAATATCGTCAACATAGGTCCATGTTTTGATATAGCCTCCATATAACGGTACCTCCCGATTTTCGGTATTTTGAGAATTTTAGCTACAGTTTTTAACCGAAATAGCTGTAATTTGACATTTGAAGTTCTCAGTGCTCGTAAAACATCTCCAACGAAACATCGTCAACATAGGTCCATGTACGGTATCTTTTTATCTTTTTATCTTTTTAACCGAACTAGCTGTAATGATCGGTATTTTGAGAATTTTAGCTACAATTTTGTCTATTCAAAAATAATCGTCAATATAGGTCCATGTTTTGGTATATCCCGATTTTCGGGAATTTTCAGTGGTCACGAAATTTCTTCACTAAAATTCGTCAACATGGGTCCATTTTTGAGGGTCTACATTGTTTTGATGAAACTAACCTCAATTTGACTCTTGAAGTTCCCTGCAGCTATAAAACTTTTCCGCCAAAAAATTTAAAGATCGGTTGACCCTTTGATATAGCCCCGTAGGTGGTACCTTTCACCTAGCTGAACACATTTTTATACCCTCCACCATAGTATGGAGGGTATATTAAGTTTGTCATTCCGTTTGTAACATATCGAACTAATCATTTGCGACCCTATACAGTATATATATTCTTGATCAGGATAAAATTCTAAGACGATCTAGCCATGTCCGTCTGTCCGTCTGTTGTAATCACTCTAGCGTCCGCAATAATTGAGATAGAGTGCTGAAATTTTGCACCCGAGGGTCTTTTTGCCATAGGCAGGTCAAGTTCGAAGATGGGCTATATCGGTCCACTCTTTGGTATAGCCCCCATATAACGGTACCTCCGGATTTGAGGTATTTTGACGTTCTTCGCCACATTTGCAGACCGAATTAGCTATAATTTGGCACTTAGGGTTCCTAGTGATCCACAAACTTATATCCCAAAGAATATGGGCATAGGTCCATGTTTTGGTATAGTCCCCATATAACGGCATCTCCCGATTTTCGGTATTTTGAGAATTTTAGCCACAATTTTTAACCGAACTATCTGCAATTTGACATTTGAGGTTCTCAGTGGTCATGAAATATCTCCACCAAACATCGTCAACATAGGTCCATGTGTTGGTATAGCCCCCATATAACGGCACCTCTCGATTTTCGGTATTTTGAGAATTTTAGCCACAATTTGTAACCGAACTATCTGCAATTTGACATTTGAGGTTCTCAGTTGTCATGAAACATCTCCACCAAACATCGTCAACATAGGTCCATGCTTTGGTATGGCCCCTTTATAAGCGTACCTCCCGATATTCGGTATTTTGAGCATTTTAATTACAATATTTAACCGAACTAGCTGTAATTTGCCATTTGAGGTTCTCAGTGGTCATGAAACATTTCCACCAAACATAGTCAACATAGGTCCATGTTTTGGTATAGCCCCCATATAACGGTACCTCCCAATTTTCGGTATTTTTAGAATTTTAGCTACAGTTTTTAACCGAAATAGCTATAATTTGACATTTGAAGTTCTCAGTGGTCATAAAACATCTCCAACGAAACATCGTCAATATAGGTCCATGTTTTGGTATATCCCCCCCCCCCCCTCGATTTTCGGTAATCTTCAGTGGTCACGAAATTTCTTCACTAAAATTCGTCAACATGGGTCCATTTTTGAGGTTCTACATTGTTTTGATGAAACTACCCTCAATTTGACTCTTGAAGTTCCCTGCAGCTATAAAACTTTTCCGCTTAAAAATTTAAAGATAAGTTGACTCTTTGATATAGCCCCGTAGGTGGTACCTTTCACCTAGATGAACACATTTTTTTAGATTAGATTAGATAACACTTTGGAACAAAATGGAAGTGAAAGTCTGGGGCACGGAAAATTCCTCTTGGGGAAGAAAGGCCTTGGTGAGTATATTATGAACCCCGAAGGACAGATCCGCCGTGAGTCGAACTTCCGCGTTATGGCGTGATGAAATTTTTATTAGAGACCCTGTGGGCCATCAGGAATTAGCGTTGTATCTTTGTTCACTGTTGCTTAAGTGCTCTACAAAAACAACAAACAAAGATATAATGCTAATTCATGATGGCTTACAGAGTCTCTTGCAAAAACTTAATCACGCTATAACGCGGAAGTTCGACTCACGGCGCATCTGTCCTTCGGGGTTTTTAATATACACACACCAATGGCTTTCATCTCCAAAAGGAATTATCTCTGCCCCAACATTTGTGTTCACAGTGGAATTTAAGTGGGAGGCAATAGGAGTCTATCCATTGTCGAAAAGTTGTTCCACCTAAAATTGTGAAAGGACCCTAATAATTCCATTTTAATTAAGACTATTTTATGGTGGAGGGTATAAAAAGTTCGGCCCGGCCGAACTTAACGACTTTTTACTTGTTTGTTTTTTTTAATCCTTTATTTGAAATTATTTGATTATTATACTACGAACAATAGTTTAAAACAAGAAAAAAGAATAATTCAAAAGTTCATACTGAACATAGGGCGTCGCATTATTGTAGTTGGTTGTTTTCTTGAATATTGAACGGTTTAGTATCTGTGGACCAGAACCAGAGAAAACAGGATAAAAATTCAATTTGCTTTGCTATGTTGACCTTTAAGAATAGTCAATACATAGTTCGTATGTTCTAGAAAGATGTTTATTGAGATCTGAGGAACATTTTTGTAGTTGGTTGTTTGCTTCAAATTTGATCGGTTTGATAGTTTTAGACCAAAACCCGAGAAAAAATTTTAAAAGAAATTTGACCTTGGCCATTTTGACCTTGCAGATGAAGTTTGAGGGATTATATGTGTTTACAATTTCTGTTCTTTAAGACAAGAGCTACAATTTTGTCTCTGAGATAAATTCAAATTTCCTAACGGTTTGGAAGATATATTCATGACTAAATGACCCCTTTTTACATCAAAGTCTCAAACCTTTGAAGGCATATAACCGCGAAAGTTGATGAGATAGGGAAAAACGGTGAGACACGTGTCTTCTCTTTTTTGGTGTTCTATCACACTGTGAAGTCAGAATATGGTTAATAAAACATGACTCAAAAAATTACACACAGTGATATTGACCAAAAATATTTTTTTTGTTTTTTTTTTCGTACAAAAGTAATGGTCCATTTCACCTGCTAAATAATATCATATAATATCATATTTGATCTAGAAAGTCATAGATTACCTCATGTTCTCGGAAAGAAACTTTTGAACAAAAATATATCGAGGTTCAAAGATTTTAAGTCCCAGCTAGCTGCTTTTAACATTGATCATGATAACATCCATGTGAACAAAAAATTTTGGATAGACAGTTCACAGAGGCAATAAAAGACAATACCTTCAACACATATATTGAAAGAGCACAACGAAGTGAAACACGATTTTATAAATACATCAATTTTAACATTGGTCCCGTTTATTGTCACGATGTGTTCGACCAAGAACAAATATCCCTTTTAATGAAAGTAAGAGGTGATTTACTACGGCTAAATGCTAATAAAAATACAAATGCAAATGAGCAGCGATGTTCGTCGCTGTGTAACATGGGAGAACCAGAAACAATAGACCATTTCATTGGCCGATGCCTTATACTTAGAAGTTTTCGCTTAAAATATTTTAACAAAAATCAACTACTTAATAATGATGTTATCATCATTTTAAATGGAGGTGAAGATTTAGGCTAAAGAGGTTATTTACACTTTGATATTACCAAAAATGTGCCTCGTCGAAGTAATGGTTTTAGACCCCAAGTATGTTTGTACGATATCCGTTTCAGACAATTTTGAGTACATCTAGCAATGTCCGTCCGTCTGTCTGTCTGTCTGGCTGGTTGGTGCGCACGATAACTCTCGAAGGGATCAATCGATTCGGTTAAAATTTTGGCTATCGAAATATTTTGTCCAGATTTGATTTAAATTCGAAGATGGGTAATACTACCTCTAGGCATACATCAGGTTTGAATATGGATTATATCGGTCCACCCACACAAAATTTGAAATAAGTGCAGTTTAGTGACACCTCACGAATCGTTATGAATTTTTTGTAACAGGATGTTCATGCGGCCCCCGTTACGTCATTGTAATTTTTTTCGAGGGCAAGTCCATAGTTCCCGATATAATTAATGGCGCATAACATCAAAAAAAAAAAAACCCTGCACTATGTCGCGAGTTCAAATAAACGGTGGCCAAATATAAAAGAAGTTGGCGTTGTCACATGAATTTTTGTATAAATACTTATAGTTCACTGACAATGTCGAAAGCAAAAAATTGGGAAGGTCGGTCCACGTTTTGGGATAGTCCCCATGCAACGGTACTTCTTAATGTTTCGGTATTTTGAATATTTTAGCTAAACTTATCAACCAAATTGGTTGAATTTTGAGATGCGGGGTTTTCACTTTACAAAACACTTTTCCGATAAAAATTATGGACACAGGTCCACGTTTTGATATAGACCCCATATAACGGTACCTCCCGATTTTCGGAATTTTTAAGATTTTACATATGTTTCACACCCAAATACGCCGAATTTTTGCATTGAGGGTTCCCAATGGACCAAAAAACTTTTCTGATAAAAATTATGTTCATAGGTCCACGTTTTGATATAGCTCCAATAGAACGATATCGCCCGATTTTCGGTATTTTCAAGGTTTTAGCCACATTAAACAACCAATGTAGCTGATATTTGGTATTTAGTCTTCGCCAGGTCTTGCGAAATATTTTTACAGAGAATTGTTGGTATTGGTTCAAGTTTTGATATAACCCCCATGGAACGGTACCGCCCAATTTCCGGGTTTTTAAGGTTTTAGCCACATTATCCACCCAAAATTTCAGAAATTTGGTGTTCAGTCTTCATATATTTTTGTGAGTTTATTGAATACATCAAAATTTTGTGTTCAAATAAGAGAATTTTCCTTAAAATTTTTTTGACCAATTAATGGTCAGTAAACGGCACATTTTTTGTTAACAATCGAAATTTTGACTTTGTATTCTTTTCCTTGACGGCGTATTCTTTTTCGGGGACAAGTCCATACTTTTGGAGATAATGGCCCTGGAGCTCCAAAAAATCTGCCTGCACTACTAAACTTGGTTGTGCCTAACATAACACTCGCGTACATACTTGGATTACGTCCAAATATGAAACGTACATCGTACCACTCCTTAGGGTATCTCCCACACAAAATCTGGAACATGTAAAGTTTAAGGTTTTTTATACCCTCAGCATTTATGCTAACGAGGGTATATAAACATTCATACGGACAAAATGTGCCTCATGGTTTTAGACCCCAAGTATGTTTTGACGAAATCCGTTTCAGACAATTTGGAGTTGATTTAGCAATGTCCGTCCGTCTGTCTGTCAGCCAGCCAGGTGCGCACGTTAACTCTCGAATGGATCAACCGATTCGGTTCAACATTTGGCTTTCGTTATATTTTGCCCAAACTTAGTTTAATTTCGAAGATGGGTTATATCGATCCACTCCTTCCGGTACCTCCCACACAAAAGTTCGAAAATGTTCGGAAATTTTGTGCTCACGATAACTCTTGACGGGAGTAACCGATTTGGTCCATACTTTGCACATCGTGAAATTTCTACCAGACTTAGATGAGGTTCCAATATGGATTCAATCGCTCCACTCCTTCGGGTACCTTCAACACAAAATTTCGGAGAAGTTCAGTTTAGGAGCAGCTTTCGAATCGCTTTGGTTTTTGTTGCAACAACTTGTACTTGCTGCCCCTTATACGGCGGTTCACGTTTCATCAGGGGCAAGCACATACTTCCTGAGAATATAGCATGAAAGTTGCAAAAAGCCCCTATGAAAACGTGTGTAGTGGTTGGAGCGGAAGATATCTCTCGAACGGATTTGCAGAATATTTTTCAGCCAAAGTGGATTTTTAAAAGAATAGTTTTTCAACCAACTTGGATTTTTTAAAGAAAAATTTTTTTTCAGCCAAAGTGGATTTTTTAAAGAATAGTTTTTCAACCAACGTGGATTTTTTAAAGAATATTTTTTCAGCCAAAGTTGATTTTTTAAAGAATAGTTTTTCAACCAACGTGGATTTCTTAAAGAAATATTTTTTAAGCGACGCGGATTTATTAAATATTATTTTTTCAACCGACGTGGATTTGTTAAAGATTAATTATTTCGACCAACGTAGATTTTTTTAAAGAATATTTTTTCAACCAATGTGGGTTTTTTAAAGAATAGTCTTTCAACCAACGTTAATTTTTTTAAAGAATATTTTTTCCACCAACGTGGATTTTTTACAAAATATTTTTGGAGTTGATTTAGCCATGCCTGGTTGAATGGAGCGCACCATAACTCTTAAACTGATCAACCGATTCGGTCCAACATTTGGCCTTTGTAGCATTTTGTTCAAACCTAGTTCAATTTCGAAGATAAGCCATATCGGTCCACTTCTTCAGGTACCTCCCCCACAAATGTTCAAATATGTTCGGAAAAATTGTACGCACGATAACCCTTGAAGGGAGTGACCGAAGTAATCCATACTTTGCACATCCTAATATATCTACCAGATATAGATCAGGTACGAATATGGACTATATTTGTCTGTTCCTACTGGTACCTCTCACACAAAATTTCGGATAAGTTCACTTTAAGACCTGCTGGCGATCGGAGATCACGATAACACTCGAACTGTTCAACCGATTTTATCCAACATTTGGTCTTCGTCCAACATTTGGTCTTATATCCAAACTTAGTTTCATGGGTTATACCGGTCCACAACTTCCGGTACTTCTCCCCAATATTTAAAAAATGTCACTAAAATTCTAGGACGATATCACTTGAATGGGACAACCAATTTGGTCCAAACTTTGTATGTCCTAATATTTTAGTTTAAATTCTAAAATAACCCATATCGGTCCGCCCTAAGGGTACCTGCCCAACAAAAGTTCAACATTTGTGTCTTAGTGCAGTTAATCCCAAATCCACATTTTTGTCGGCAAGTTCAAATGTCCAAAAAGGGCCATAAAATTCTAAAGAGACCTTTAATACATTCGATCTGTCCGGAGGTGAAAGTTTCGCTTCACATTGGCTGAGGGTATCTATCTGTCGGCAAAACCGACTGACACTTTTTTACTTGTTGTAGGCAAAAATTGGTTGATTCTCTTCAAATATATCTAACAATTCCATAATTTGTATATATTTCACACAATATTTCCTAACAGCTAAATGTTTTGCAGTGTTATATTTGAGAACAAGTAAGAAAGTATCAGTCAGCCGTTGTAAATGAGGCCGCTAGGACAACCTACTGAAAAATGAGTGAAAACAATGCCAGAGGAGCTCTTAAAATTCCCTTTTTCGAATTTTGTATGGGAGGTACCCCAAGGAGTGGACCGATGTAATCAGAAATTCCTGCGAGAATTATCTTGCGGCTTTGTTATTTTGTTTGGTGCCGTCAGGGTTTCTTGGAGCTTTTAGGCCAATATCTTATTAATTTCTGATATAAAGCAAGAATCATTGAAAAACTGGGTCGCTTTAGCCCGGTTTAGATGAGGTCATAAAATCCAACCCCGATCTAACAAGACGAAACCCAACAATGTTCTTTATTTAAAATAACCACAATTATGGGAAAAATATTTTTTAAAAAATTCACGATTTTTGGAAAAATATTCCTTAAGAAATCCAAGATTTGTGGAAAAATATTTCTTAAAAATCCCAGATTTTTGGAAAAAGATTCTTTAAAAATTCCACAATTTTTGCAAAATATTCTTTAAAATATCCACGACTTTTGGAAAAATATTCTTTAAAAATTCCACAATTTTTGGTAAAATATTCTTAAAAAAAATCCACGATTTTTGGAAAATATTCTTTAAAAAATCCACGAATTTCGGAAAAAAATTCTTTAAAAAATCGACAATTTGGATAAACTATTCTTTAAAAAATCGACAATTTTTGGAAAATAATTCTATAGATAATCCAAGATTTTTTTTGAAAAATTTTCTTTAAAAAATCCACGATTTTTTGAAAAATTTTCTTTAAAAAATCCACGATTTTTTGAAAAATTTTCTTTAAAAAATCCACGATTTTTGGAAAAAATATTCTTAAAAAATCCAGGATTATTGAATAATATTCTTTAATATTTCTACTATTATTCAAGAAATATTTAAAAAATAAAAATATTCTTTAAAAAATCCACAATTTTTGGAAAAATATTCTTTAAAAAATACAAGAATTTTGGAAAAAATATTCTTAAAAAAATCCACGATTTTTGGAAAAATATACTTTAAAAAATCCACGATTTTTGGAAAAATATTCATTGAAAAATCAACGATTTTTGGAAACATTTTCTTTAAAAATCCAAAATTTTTTTGAAAAATATTATTTACAAAATCCGCGATTTTTGGAAAATATTCTTTAAAAATACCATAATTTTTGGTAAAATGTTCTTTAAAAATCCACGAACTTTTGAAAAAAAAAATTAAAAAATCGACCATTTTTGGAAAATTATTCTTTAGATAAATAACCAAGATTCTTTAAAAAATCCTCGATTTTTGGAAAAAATATTCTTAAAAAAAATCCAGGATTATTGAATAATAATATTTAATATATCTAATATTATTCAAGAAATATTTTTAAAAAATCCAGGATTATTGAATAATATTATTTAATATATCTAATATTATTCAAGAAATATTTTTAAAAAATCCACGATTTTTAGAAAAAAAATCTTTAAAAAACCACGATTTTTGGAAAATATTCTTTAAAAAATCCACTACTTTTGAAAAAATATTCTTTAAAAAAACCACGATTTTTGGAAAATATTCTTTAAAAAATCCACTACTTTTGGAAAAATATTCTTTAAAAAACTTGATTTTTGGGAAAATATTCTTTAAAAAATTCACGATTTTTGGGAAAATATTATTTAAAAAATTGACGAGTTTTGGAAAAATATTCTTTAAAAAATCCACGATTTTTGGAAAAATATTCTTTAAAAGATCCGCGATTAAAAAAAAAAATTCTTTAAAAATCCACCATTTTCAGAAAAATATCCTATAAAAAAATATATGATTTTTGGAAAAACATTCTTAAAAAAATCCACGATTACTGAAAAAATAATCTTTGAACTTTTGTGGAAAATTGTTCTTTAAAAACATATTCTTTTAAAACGCCCCGATTTTTGGAAAATATTCTTTAAAAATTCCATAAATTTTGGTAAAATGTTCTTTAAAAATCCACGATTTTTTAGAAAAAAAAAACTTATTATATATTATTACAAGAATTTTTTGAAATAATTCTGGTTTATTGAATAGAATTCTATTAAACATTGACATTTATTGCAAAAATTCACATTTTTGAAAAATGAAAACATTTTATTAAATTTTTGATTTTTATTTAAAAGCATCAGAATTAAATTATAATTGCATAATCTATGTTTATTGATATTTTTATTTTTATATTTTTTAAATAAGTTACAAAAAATCATAATCATACATAAATGTGCACATATTCTCAGGTCTGATGTCTGTTGGTTGGCATTGAAATGCCTCACGGAAACTGAGAAGTCGCTCAGCTATTGTTTGCAAATAGAAACTATTTCTTTTTCTTAACTGCCGGTCACTCGTACAAAATGTTTGTGCCAAATTAAGAAAAAATAATTTTCGCCATGGCATAGTGGTAAAATCAGGTTGCAAATGATTTGGGTGACTTTAAAAATAGGCATGATAGGCCAATATTTCGGGCAACACCTAACGCTTTGCTATTATTATGAAATCGGTGTATACATCGACGATAGAATTGTGGTTGCATGGAAGTTGAAGGAAACTAGTAGACTATACCGGTATCGTAAGTATGGAAAATATGTTTTGCCATTAGAAATCCCAATGTTGACCATTTAAAGATGTCATGTAAGTTTGGGTGATAAATTAGTGGCTGCAGAAGACCGAGAGGTAATATCAACATATTGCGGTGTTTTTCATGAAAGGGTGTAGATGAATAACAAATACTTATGTCAGGGGAATACATGACATGAGTGCGATAATCAAAACGGCTTAATGATGTGATCATCCGGTGTCGTAGTAAATGTAGGTGGTTTATGTAGAAATTATCCGGTTGAAGTAGAGGTATATGGTCAAATAATCGTTTGATGTAGGAATTGTGGACATTTCTAGGATGATTTCCTACATTCATGAAGATGTTTTTTAAATGTGTTCCGAATTTTCCATTAAAAGTATGTCCAGTTTTGTTTTCGAATTGGGTCATGAGTTGGTTTAGACTATCGACTAACTGCCGAAATATTGTTGTTATATCGGAATTCGCTTTCCCTTCATTCGCCTTATAGACATGTAAATAGTATAGAAATGTTAAAGGTAAATCCAATGTGTGTCGTACCTCTTTTATACATTCCAATTCACTGTAACCGCTGGTGCCTTTGTCCTTAAACATATATTGTAACAAATGTAACATTATATAGTTGCATAGCTGCTCCTTTCTTTTCTCCATCCAGCGTTGGCTGAATAAATGATCAAAATATGGCACATCGGAAACGTAAATTTTAACATTTTTCTTTGTGTGGAGAATTCCAATATTTTTAATATATCTATAAAAACCGGCAAAGTTTCCGCTTTTAAGTCTCTCAAAATCCTCTTTGCTTTCGAAAAGTAGCGTACGATACCTTGGTCCTTCTTCAAAGGTTTTACTCATATTATTTAAATCAACTTGTAGAGATTGTAGTTCTCTGCCATCGACATACTCCGTTTGCGAATAACGACCTTTTCTCCTTAATTTTCTTAAAATGTTTGCAATAATTTCTTATTTCAAAAGTATTTTCAATGGGTCTTGATAAAATTATAACAGCATCATTAGCCATCTACTCAATATGCGTCCTTATCAGAATATTTCCAAAGCCATAGTCAAACAGCTGTCCCAAAAATGCATAAAAATCAAATTGTTCTGCAGTCCACGGTTTTCCATCGGCATCATCTCGCAAATGCCATAATATTGGCCATTCCAAATTCTGGCCCGGTTTAATAATTTCAAAGTACTCATGCATTGATTCACTGCCCTCGGCTTTGAGACATGATTGATAATAATTAAATGTGTGATTGAAGACGTCCATTTTTAGCA
The DNA here is from genome assembly GCF_047663935.1 of Musca autumnalis. Lineage (NCBI taxonomy): Eukaryota > Metazoa > Arthropoda > Insecta > Diptera > Muscidae > Musca > Musca autumnalis. Next base: position 28,437,179 of record NW_027411755.1, read on the forward strand.
GTTCATCATCCATATTGGGAACAATTTTTATTAATTTTAAATTCGTCTGATAATCCACCAATTCCTCAACGCTTGAATAGTTGCCACTTTGGTGATGTTTATACCATTTTCCACAGGCTTGTTGGTAGAAGTTGTCACAGAGATTTTTAGTTAAGTCTCTAGAAGACATTAGTTGTAGCAATGGTTGGAAATTGAGTTCCAAAACGTTCCTCGGATACAGATCAGCCTTTATAATGTTAATAAACAAATAGACGTTTGGATGACAGGGAACAACAATTTGTATTTGTGACACATTGTGCGTTTGAAAGCTATTATTTTTTCATAATTTTTATTTTTGTATGCGCAGAGCTGATCGTGTCTAATCTTTCAAACAAACAAAATTTTATGATAAGGTTCACAAAGTCTTTCAAAATTTTAATATAAAAGCTGTTGATAAGAAATTGTCTTTAGGCAGTAACAGTCTGCTCATGAGCTGCTCTCTTCTCTTTAAAATAAATGAATTAATTGCTATAAATTTAATTTACAATTAAAAACCGTGTCGTAGTTATAACTATGAAAAAAATATGTATTAAAAATGGCACAGAAAGAAGACTTCGCACATGTCAATAATATTTGAGTTGGATGATTTGAAACTTGCTTTTTATGTTCGTTGCGTACCGTGAAATTTAAACGTTATCCAATAAACACATTTATTTTATATTATATGTTATACTAGCAAAATGCCCGCTACTTCGTATGCGGAAAAGGAATAATATATAATATGATGAACAGTGAAAATGTTGATGTACTAATATTTATTTGAATTTATATTTAATTTCATTTAAGTACTGTTCGTACACGTTTTGTTCGAATTTCGAAAAATACCTCTAAATTTCAACAGCAGCCAACATTTTAAATTCCAGTCCATGTTTTATTAGAACGGTATGGGTATTTTGAAAATTTTATCCACATTTGCCAACCGAATTTTGGAATTTGTGATATCAAAATGTAGAAAACATTTTTTCAAAAGACGTTACCCTATATAACAGTTAATTTTTGAGACATTTTATTTTAGGACTTTTTGTTCTCAGGGTGTAAAAACCTTCTTGTAAAACATTAGCCGCATAGATTTTCCTTTTTCAAATGATCTTACTATAAAGTTCAGAATAGACAACAAAAATAAACACAATTTTCTTGAAAAGATACGTTTGACTTGTTGACTTGTTCAGTACTTTATTAAGAAAACGAATTCGTGTTAACATAAAAACAATAGTACGCCATCCCGAACATTTTTTTTTAAATTTAGGACCTTAGCTCAAATTTCACAGTTTTAACTCCACTTGTTCACCCAATGCCAATGGTATTACATGTAGGAACCTTTCATACATTTAAAGGTGGATTTAAATAAACCTTCTGAACCTGATCCTCTGATCTCAACTGTGATTCTCATAACAAATTTCATTTATCGATTCACTCAATACCAGTGCTTCAATATTTAGTATTATTTAGTACTTCTAGTACACTTATTGTACGACCAGCTCTAACAATAAACCTGACAAACACATAAACACATAATTGTTGAGGTGACGGCCGCTGGTCGAAGATTCCTCCGAGTCAATCCGGTGCATAGAACCGGCCGTCGCGGGATTAGCTCAGTTAAGATCCGGACGATGCAGCCGCCTCAATTCGTATTGGGCCAGAATTGACGCCACGATACCCAACATATGCCCAGCATGTGGATTGGGACCACACGATACTCTGCATTTATTCAACTGCCCAGCTAACCCCACTCACCTGTCTCCTCATTCTTTATGGACGCAACCAGTCCAGGTTGCAGAATTCTTGAGTCTGGATACAGAGGAACTTGATAACTGAAATAATACACGAACGAACATATATGCGTTGCTACAACAACATAAACCTGACAAATAATAAATCGGAATTCCACTTCTATTCCTTAGCCCAATACCAAACTTATTGCAATTTTGTACTTTTCACACACTAATTATATAATTCCAGCTTCAATGCTACACCCAACGTCAAATTTAATACCATTTAGTACATTTCCAATTTCTCAATAAATCAGCCAGCCCTCAGTCTAATTTCAAAATTTTTATGCATTTCCAAAAATCCTTATCTAAACACCAACACAAACCCTCATACAACAATTCGAAATTCCATTTATATCCCTTTATGCAACACCAAACTGGTACCAAATTTAGTACTTATAATATGTATATGTTTCAAAAATTACTTCCTTATATACAAAACTATATCTAAACCGCGATTAGTATTTTTCGTATACATAATTTCCAAAACTTCCTCTCTATCTCCACTATAAACGCCAACTGCTATACTAATACCGTATTTCACAATTTCAGTTCTACTCTTTACACAACAACAATTTGAACCAAATTCTGTGCCAGTTACATTTAGTTGAATTAATTGAGCTATCATGACCATTTAGTAATTTTCGTACACTTATTGTACGTTCATATAACCACAACTACATTCATATCTCAAGCTTACACACCAACAGCGGCTATTATACCAAATTTCCGAATTCCACCTCTATTCATAATACAATTAATACTTTTCGTAAGAAAGTACGAATTTCAATTACCATCTCCAACAGTAATTCCGAATTTTTAAGAATTCCACCTCCATCCGTTCACCCTAATCTAAATTGTACTAAATTTAGTACCATTTTGTACCTTTCGTAACAATAAGTACGAACTTCCAAAACTATTCCAGTCCTACACTCCAACAGTAATCTATATTCCAAATTTCAGGAATCCAGCTATCTACGTTCACCCAAATCCTAATTGAACCAAAAATAGGCACCATTTAGTACTTATCGTACCCATAAGTACGAATTTCCAAAACTACCTCTATCCTACGCTTCATAAGTAATCTTAATTATAAATTTCAGGATCCCAGCTCTATCTGTTCACCCAAATCCAAATTGTACCAAACTTAGTACAATTTAGTACTTTCCGTACCCATAAGTACGAATTTTCAAAACTATTTCAATCCTGCACTCCATAAGTAATCTTAATTCCAAATTTAAGGATTCCAGCTCTATCCGTTCACCCAAACTTTCCGTACCCATAAGTACGAATTTCCAAGGCTTACTTAATCCTGCAATCCAACAGTAATCTTAATTCCAAATTTCAGGATTCAGCTCTATCTGTTCACCCAAATCCAAATTGTACCAAATTTAGTACTTTATCTACCCATTAGTACGAATTTCCAAAACTTTCTAAATCTTACACTCCAACAGTAATCTTAATTCCACTTTTAATGATTCCACCCTTATCCGTTCACCCAAATCTTAATTGTACCAAATTTAGTACCATTTAGTATTTTCCGTACCCATAAGTACAAATTTCCAAGGGTACCTCAATCCTATACTCGAACATTAATCTTAATTCCACTTTTCAGGATTCCAGTCCTATCCGTTCAACCAAATCTTAATTGTACCAAATGTAGTACCATTTAGTACTTTCCGTACACATAAGTACGAATTTCCAAAATTATCTCAATACTACACTCCAAAAGTAATTTAATTCCAAATTTCAGGATTCCAGCTCTATCCGGTCACCCAAATCCAAATTGTCCCAAATTTAGTACCATTTAGTACTTTCCGGACCCATAAGTACGAATTTCCAAAACTTCATCAATCCCTAACTCTGTCAATAATCTTAAATCCAAATTTCAGGATTCCAGCTCTAATACAAAGGGTACCATATTTAGTACCTTTTAGTACTTTTCGTACCCTTCTAGGTTGAATTTCCAAAAACCCAGCCGTATCTCACCCCTACACACCGACATCAAGCCGCAGTCAAAATTTCAGCTTTCTAGCTTCAGCGGTTACGTCTGGGCGATGATATGTCAGTCACTCACTCACTCACTGAGCTCTTTTATATATATATAGATTATTTTTAGTACTTTCAGTACACATAAGTACGAATTTCCAAAACTACCTCAATCCTACACTATAAAAGTAAACTTAATTCCATATTTTAGGATTCCAGCTCTTTCTGTTCACTGAATGTCAATTTGTACCAAATTTAGTACATTTAGTACTTTACGTACCCATAAGAACGAATTTCCAAAACTTCCTCAATCCTACACTTCAACATTTATCTTAATTCCACTTTTTAGGATTCCAGCCCCATTCGTTCACCCAAATTTTAATTGTACCAAATTAAGTACCATTTGGTAATTTTCGTACCTATAAGAACGAATTTCCAAAACTATCTCGATCCTACACTCCAAAAGTAATTTAATTCCAACTTTCAGGATTCCAGCTCTATCCGTTCACCCAAATCCAAATTGTATCAAATTTAGTACCATTTAGTACTACTCGTACACATAAGTACGAACTTCAAAAATCGTTTCCTTCCCAACCTTGATTCCCATACCAAATATGAAGAGTGTAGCTATATCCGCTCAAAATATACAATTGGTACCAAATTTAGTAATTTTTCGTACACTTATAGGTCGAATTTCCAAAAACCCTTTGGTACATCTTGCTAGCTCTCCATCAGTGACTCTCACTCCAAATTTCAGAATTCTAGCTCTTCCCGTTTGCTTAATACAAAGGGTACCATATTTAGTACCGTTTAGTACTTTTCGTACCCTTCTAGGACGAATTTCCAAAAACCCAGTCTTATCTCACCCCTACACACCGACAACAACCCACAGTCAAAAGCTTTCTAGCTTCAGCGGTTTCGTCTGGGCGATGATATGTCAGTCACTCACTCACTCACTGAGTGAGAAATCCAAGATTTGTGGAAAAATATTCCTTAAAAATCCAAGATTTGTGGAAAAGTATTCAGAAAAATCCCAGATTTTTGGAAAAATATTCTTTAAAAATTCCACAATTTTTTGCAAAATATTCTTTAAAATATCCACGACTTTTGGAAAAATATTCTTTAAAAATTCCACAATTTTTGGTAAAATATTCTTAAAAAAAATCCACGATTTTTGGAAAATATTCTTTAAAAATTCCATAATTTTTGATAAACTATTTTTTAAAAAATCCACGAATTTCGGAAAAAAAAATTCTTTAAAAAATCGACAATTTTTGGAAAATAATTCTATACATAATCCAAGATTTTTTTGAAAAGTATTCTTTAAAAAATGCACGATTTTTTGAAAAATTTTCTTTAAAAAATCCACGATTTTTGGAAAAAATATTCTTAAAAAATCCAGGATTATTGAATAATATTCTTTAATATTTCTACTATTATTCCAGAAATATTTTTTAAAAATCCTCGATTTTTTTTAAAAAATCCAAAATTTTTGGAAAAATATTTATTAAAAAAACACGATTTTTGGAAAAAATTTCTTAAAAAATCCACGATTTTTGGAAAATGTTTCTTTAAAAAATTCACGATTTTTGGAAAAATATACTTTAAAAAATCCACGATTTTTGGAAAAATATTCATTGAAAAATCGCCGATTTTTTGGAAACATTTTCTTTAAAAATCCTAGATTTTTTGGAAAAATATTATTTAAAAAATCCGCGATTTTTGGAAAATATTCTTTAAAAATTCCATAATTTTTGGTAAAATGTTCTTTAAAAATCCACGAACTTTTGAAAAAAATTAAAAAATCTACCATTTTTGGAAAATTATTCTTTAGATAAATAACCAAGATTCTTTAAAAAATCCACGATTTTTGGAAAAAATATTCTTAAAAAATCCAGGATTATTGAATAATATTCTTTAATATTTCTACTATTATTCAAGAAATATTTTTTAAAAATCCTCGATTTTTTTAAAAATATTCTTTAAAAAATCCAAAATTTTTGGAAAAATATTTATTAAAAAAACACGATTTTTGGAAAAATATTCTTTAAAAAATCCACGATTTTTGAAAAAAATATTCTTTAAAAAATCCACGATATTTGAAAAAAATATTCTTTAAAAAATCCACGATTTTTGGAAAAATATTCATTGAAAAATCAACGATTTTTGGCAACATTTTCTTTAAAAATCCTAGATTTGTTGGAAAAATATTATTTAAAGAATCCGCGATTTTTGGAAAATATTCTTTAAAAATTCCACAATTTTTGATAAACTATTCTTTAAAAAATCCACGAATATCGGAAAAAAATTCTTTAAAAATTCGACAATTTTTGGAAAATAATTCCATAGATAATCCAAGATTTTTTGAAAAATATTCTTTAAAAAATCCACGATTTTTGAAAAATTTTCTTTAAAAAATCCACGATTTTTGAAAAATTTTCTTTAAAAAATCCACGATTTTTTGAAAAATGTACTTTAAAAAATCCACGATTTTTTGAAAAATTTTCTTTAATATTTCTACTATTATTCAAGAAATATTTAAAAAATAAAAATATTCTTTAAAAAATCCACAATTTTTGAAAAAATATTCTTTAAAAAATACAAGAATTTTGGAAAAATTTTCTTAAAAAAATCCACGATTTTTGGAAAAATATACTTTAAAAAATCCACGATTTTTGGAAAAATATTCATTGAAAAATCAACGATTTTTGGAAACATTTTCTTTAAAAATCCAAAATTTTTTGGAAAAATATTATTTACAAAATCCGCGATTTTTGGAAAATATTCTTTAAAAATTCCATAATTTTTGGTAAAATGTTCTTTAAAAATCCACGAACTTTTGAAAAAAAAAAATTAAAAAATCGACCATTTTTGGAAAATTATTCTTTAGATAAATAACCAAGATTCTTTAAAAAATCCTCGATTTTTGGAAAAAATATTCTTAAAAAAAAATCCAGGATTATTGAATAATAATATTTAATATATCTAATATTATTCAAGAAATATTTTTAAAAAATCCAGGATTATTGAATAATATTATTTAATATATCTAATATTATTCAAGAAATATTTTTAAAAAATCCACGATTTTTAGAAAAAAATTCCTTAAAAAAAACCACGATTTTTAGAAAATATTCTTTAAAAAATCCACTACTTTTGAAAAAATATTCTTTAAAAAAACCACGATTTTTGGAAAATATTCTTTAAAAATCCACTACTTTTGGAAAAATATTCTTTAAAAAAACTTGATTTTTGGGAAAATATTATTTAAAAAATTTACGAGTTTTGGAAAAATATTCTTTAAAAAATTCACGATTTTTGGAAAAATATTTTTAAACGATCCACGATTTTTGGAAAAATATTCTTTAAACGATCCGCGATTAAAAAAAAATATTCTTTAAAAATCCACCATTTTCAGAAAAATATCCTATAAAAAATATATGTTTTTTGGAAAAACATTCTTAAAAAATCCTTCTTCTTTAAAAAATCCGCAATGTTTCGAAAAATATTCTTTAAAAACGCCCCGATTTTTGGAAAATATTCTTTAAAAATTCCATAAATTTTGGTAAAATGTTCTTTAAAAATCCACGATTTTTTAGAAAAAAAATCTTATTATATACTATTACAAGAATTTTTTGAAATAATTCTGGTTTATTAAATAGAATTCTATTAAACATTGACATTTATTGCAAAAATTCACATTTTTGAAAAATGAAAACATTTTATTAAATTTTTGATTTTTATTTAAAAGCATCAGAATAAAATGATAATTGCTTAATCTATGTTTATTGATATTTTTATTTATATAATTTTTAAATAACTTACAAAAAATCATAATCATACACAAATGTGCACATATCCTCGGTTCTTATATCTCTTGCTTGACATTGAAATGCCTCACGGAAACTGGGAAGTCGCTTAGCTATTGTTTGCAAATAGAAACTATTTCGTTTTCTTAACTGTCGGTCACTCGTACAAAATGTTTGTGCCAAATTAAGAAAAAATAATTGTCTCCATGGCATAGTGGTAAAATCAGGTTGCAAATGATTTGGGTGATTTTGAACATAGGCATGATAGGCCACTGCTGCAGCCCCAATATTTCGGGCAACACCTAAAGCTTTGGTATTATTATGAAATCGGTGTATACATCGACGATAGAATTGTGGTTCCATGGAAGTTGAAGGAAAATAGTAGACAATACCGGCATCGTAATTATGGAAAATATTCCTTGCCATTAGAAATCCCAATGTTGACCATTTAAAGATGTCATGTAAGTTTGGGTGATAAATTAGTGGCTGCAGAAGGCCGAGAGGTAATATTAACATATTGCGGTATTTTTCATAAAAGGGTATGGATGAATAACCAATACTTATGTCAGGGGAATACATTACATGCGTGCGATAATCAAACCTCCTTATTGATGTGATCATCCGGTGTCGTAGTAATTGTAGGTGGTTTATGTAGAAATTATCCGGTTGGAGGTGAGGTATATGGGCAAATAATCGTTTGATGTGGGAATTGTGGACATTTCTAGGTTGATTTCCAACATTTATGGAGATGTTTTTTAAATCTGCTTTGAATTCTGCATTAAAAGGAAGTCCAGATTTGTTTTCGAATTGTGTTAAGAGCTGTGTCAAACTATCAACTAACTGCCGGAAAATTGTTGTTATATCGGGATTCGCTTTCCCTTCAGTTGCCTTATAGACATGTAAATAGTATAGAAATGTCAAAGGTAAATCCAATTTGTGTCGTACCTCTTTTATACACTCCAATTCACTGTGACCACTGGTGCCCTTATCCTTAAGCAGATATTGCAACAAGTTTAGCATTATAAAGTTGCATAGATCCTTCTTTTCTCCATCTGTCCAGTGTCGGCTGAATATGTGATCAAAATATGGCACATCGGAAACGTAAAATTTAATATTTTTCTTTGCATCGAGAATTCCAATATTTTTAATATATCTATAAAAACCTGCAAATGGCCCACTTTTAAATTCTCCAAAATCCTCTTTGCTTTCGAAAAGTATTTTGCCCTGCTGCCCTGGACTTTCTTCGTATATTTTATACATTGCATTTAAAGAATTTTGGAGTAATGCTAGTTCTGTGCCATCAGCAACGGACATTGGTGAAGAACTCTGCTCCGTTGTCAGTTTTTCCATTATGTCTACCATAGTGGATGTGTCTAAAGTATTGTTGGTGGGTTTCGTTAAAAGTATATTAGTATCACCAAACTTTTCCTCAATTTGTAGCCTTATTAGAATATTTTCAAACCCATAGTCCACCAACTGTCCCAAAAATGCAAAAACATCAAATTGTTCTGCAGGCCATCCGTTTCCATCGACACCCTCTTGTAAACGCCACAATATTGGCCACTCCAAATTCTGACCCGGTTTAATAATTTCCAAGTACTTTAGCATTGGATCACTGCCCTCGGCTTTGAGACATGATTGATAATAATTAAATGTGTGATTGAAGACGTCCATTTTTAGCAGTTCATCATCCATATTGGGAACAATTTTTATTAATTTTAAATTCGTCTGATAATCCACCAATTCCTCAACGCTTGAATAGTTGCCACTTTGGTGATGTTTATACCATTTTCCACAGGCTTGTTGGTAGAAGTTGTCACAGAGATTTTTAGTTAAGTCTCTAGAAGACATTAGTTGTAGCAATGGTTGGAAATTGAGTTCCAAAACGTTCCTCGGATACAGATCAGCCTTTATAATGTTAATAAACAAATAGACGTTTGGATGACAGGGAACAACAATTTGTATTTGTGACACATTGTGCGTTTGAAAGCTATTATTTTTTCATAATTTTTATTTTTGTATGCGCAGAGCTGATCGTGTCTAATCTTTCAAACAAACAAAATTTTATGATAAGGTTCACAAAGTCTTTCAAAATTTTAATATAAAAGCTGTTGATAAGAAATTGTCTTTAGGCAGTAACAGTCTGCTCATGAGCTGCTCTCTTCTCTTTAAAATAAATGAATTAATTGCTATAAATTTAATTTACAATTAAAAACCGTGTCGTAGTTATAACTATGAAAAAAATATGTATTAAAAATGGCACAGAAAGAAGACTTCGCACATGTCAATAATATTTGAGTTGGATGATTTGAAACTTGCTTTTTATGTTCGTTGCGTACCGTGAAATTTAAACGTTATCCAATAAACACATTTATTTTATATTATATGTTATACTAGCAAAATGCCCGCTACTTCGTATGCGGAAAAGGAATAATATATAATATGATGAACAGTGAAAATGTTGATGTACTAATATTTATTTGAATTTATATTTAATTTCATTTAAGTACTGTTCGTACACGTTTTGTTCGAATTTCGAAAAATACCTCTAAATTTCAACAGCAGCCAACATTTTAAATTCCAGTCCATGTTTTATTAGAACGGTATGGGTATTTTGAAAATTTTATCCACATTTGCCAACCGAATTTTGGAATTTGTGATATCAAAATGTAGAAAACCTTTTTTCAAAAGACGTTACCCTATATAACAGTTAATTTTTGAGACATTTTATTTTAGGACTTTTTGTTCTCAGGGTGTAAAAACCTTCTTGTAAAACATTAGCCGCATAGATTTTCCTTTTTCAAATGATCTTACTATAAAGTTCAGAATAGACAACAAAAATAAACACAATTTTCTTGAAAAGATACGTTTGACTTGTTGACTTGTTCAGTACTTTATTAAGAAAACGAATTCGTGTTAACATAAAAACAATAGTACGCCATCCCGAACATTTTTTTTTAAATTTAGGACCTTAGCTCAAATTTCACAGTTTTAACTCCACTTGTTCACCCAATGCCAATGGTATTACATGTAGGAACCTTTCATACATTTAAAGGTGGATTTAAATAAACCTTCTGAACCTGATCCTCTGATCTCAACTGTGATTCTCATAACAAATTTCATTTATCGATTCACTCAATACCAGTGCTTCAATATTTAGTATTATTTAGTACTTCTAGTACACTTATTGTACGACCAGCTCTAACAATAAACCTGACAAACACATAAACACATAATTGTTGAGGTGACGGCCGCTGGTCGAAGATTCCTCCGAGTCAATCCGGTGCATAGAACCGGCCGTCGCGGGATTAGCTCAGTTAAGATCCGGACGATGCAGCCGCCTCAATTCGTATTGGGCCAGAATTGACGCCACGATACCCAACATATGCCCAGCATGTGGATTGGGACCACACGATACTCTGCATTTATTCAACTGCCCAGCTAACCCCACTCACCTGTCTCCTCATTCTTTATGGACGCAACCAGTCCAGGTTGCAGAATTCTTGAGTCTGGATACAGAGGAACTTGATAACTGAAATAATACACGAACGAACATATATGCGTTGCTACAACAACATAAACCTGACAAATAATAAATCGGAATTCCACTTCTATTCCTTAGCCCAATACCAAACTTATTGCAATTTTGTACTTTTCACACACTAATTATATAATTCCAGCTTCAATGCTACACCCAACGTCAAATTTAATACCATTTAGTACATTTCCAATTTCTCAATAAATCAGCCAGCCCTCAGTCTAATTTCAAAATTTTTATGCATTTCCAAAAATCCTTATCTAAACACCAACACAAACCCTCATACAACAATTCGAAATTCCATTTATATCCCTTTATGCAACACCAAACTGGTACCAAATTTAGTACTTATAATATGTATATGTTTCAAAAATTACTTCCTTATATACAAAACTATATCTAAACCGCGATTAGTATTTTTCGTATACATAATTTCCAAAACTTCCTCTCTATCTCCACTATAAACGCCAACTGCTATACTAATACCGTATTTCACAATTTCAGTTCTACTCTTTACACAACAACAATTTGAACCAAATTCTGTGCCAGTTACATTTAGTTGAATTAATTGAGCTATCATGACCATTTAGTAATTTTCGTACACTTATTGTACGTTCATATAACCACAACTACATTCATATCTCAAGCTTACACACCAACAGCGGCTATTATACCAAATTTCCGAATTCCACCTCTATTCATAATACAATTAATACTTTTCGTAAGAAAGTACGAATTTCAATTACCATCTCCAACAGTAATTCCGAATTTTTAAGAATTCCACCTCCATCCGTTCACCCTAATCTAAATTGTACTAAATTTAGTACCATTTTGTACCTTTCGTAACAATAAGTACGAACTTCCAAAACTATTCCAGTCCTACACTCCAACAGTAATCTATATTCCAAATTTCAGGAATCCAGCTATCTACGTTCACCCAAATCCTAATTGAACCAAAAATAGGCACCATTTAGTACTTATCGTACCCATAAGTACGAATTTCCAAAACTACCTCTATCCTACGCTTCATAAGTAATCTTAATTATAAATTTCAGGATCCCAGCTCTATCTGTTCACCCAAATCCAAATTGTACCAAACTTAGTACAATTTAGTACTTTCCGTACCCATAAGTACGAATTTTCAAAACTATTTCAATCCTGCACTCCATAAGTAATCTTAATTCCAAATTTAAGGATTCCAGCTCTATCCGTTCACCCAAACTTTCCGTACCCATAAGTACGAATTTCCAAGGCTTACTTAATCCTGCAATCCAACAGTAATCTTAATTCCAAATTTCAGGATTCAGCTCTATCTGTTCACCCAAATCCAAATTGTACCAAATTTAGTACTTTATCTACCCATTAGTACGAATTTCCAAAACTTTCTAAATCTTACACTCCAACAGTAATCTTAATTCCACTTTTAATGATTCCACCCTTATCCGTTCACCCAAATCTTAATTGTACCAAATTTAGTACCATTTAGTATTTTCCGTACCCATAAGTACAAATTTCCAAGGGTACCTCAATCCTATACTCGAACATTAATCTTAATTCCACTTTTCAGGATTCCAGTCCTATCCGTTCAACCAAATCTTAATTGTACCAAATGTAGTACCATTTAGTACTTTCCGTACACATAAGTACGAATTTCCAAAATTATCTCAATACTACACTCCAAAAGTAATTTAATTCCAAATTTCAGGATTCCAGCTCTATCCGGTCACCCAAATCCAAATTGTCCCAAATTTAGTACCATTTAGTACTTTCCGGACCCATAAGTACGAATTTCCAAAACTTCATCAATCCCTAACTCTGTCAATAATCTTAAATCCAAATTTCAGGATTCCAGCTCTAATACAAAGGGTACCATATTTAGTACCTTTTAGTACTTTTCGTACCCTTCTAGGTTGAATTTCCAAAAACCCAGCCGTATCTCACCCCTACACACCGACATCAAGCCGCAGTCAAAATTTCAGCTTTCTAGCTTCAGCGGTTACGTCTGGGCGATGATATGTCAGTCACTCACTCACTCACTGAGCTCTTTTATATATATATAGATTATTTTTAGTACTTTCAGTACACATAAGTACGAATTTCCAAAACTACCTCAATCCTACACTATAAAAGTAAACTTAATTCCATATTTTAGGATTCCAGCTCTTTCTGTTCACTGAATGTCAATTTGTACCAAATTTAGTACATTTAGTACTTTACGTACCCATAAGAACGAATTTCCAAAACTTCCTCAATCCTACACTTCAACATTTATCTTAATTCCACTTTTTAGGATTCCAGCCCCATTCGTTCACCCAAATTTTAATTGTACCAAATTAAGTACCATTTGGTAATTTTCGTACCTATAAGAACGAATTTCCAAAACTATCTCGATCCTACACTCCAAAAGTAATTTAATTCCAACTTTCAGGATTCCAGCTCTATCCGTTCACCCAAATCCAAATTGTATCAAATTTAGTACCATTTAGTACTACTCGTACACATAAGTACGAACTTCAAAAATCGTTTCCTTCCCAACCTTGATTCCCATACCAAATATGAAGAGTGTAGCTATATCCGCTCAAAATATACAATTGGTACCAAATTTAGTAATTTTTCGTACACTTATAGGTCGAATTTCCAAAAACCCTTTGGTACATCTTGCTAGCTCTCCATCAGTGACTCTCACTCCAAATTTCAGAATTCTAGCTCTTCCCGTTTGCTTAATACAAAGGGTACCATATTTAGTACCGTTTAGTACTTTTCGTACCCTTCTAGGACGAATTTCCAAAAACCCAGTCTTATCTCACCCCTACACACCGACAACAACCCACAGTCAAAAGCTTTCTAGCTTCAGCGGTTTCGTCTGGGCGATGATATGTCAGTCACTCACTCACTCACTGAGTGAGAAATCCAAGATTTGTGGAAAAATATTCCTTAAAAATCCAAGATTTGTGGAAAAGTATT